>NC_135822.1:24757455-25031048 GCF_964213995.1 Mustelus asterias
TCAAACCGTGAGAGATTTTATTGTCGAGATGTTATTGTCGAGAGTTCTTCACATTCACAACTTCAGGTGAGGGAGTCTCAGGCGTTGGTGCCCAGATCAGAAACTCCAAGGTATATTATGAAATTAGCCTAGGCCCTAACTTCGGGTGAGCAGACGGTGTTTAGCTCCATCCATGATTCAATTAACCCACTAGGAATTTTTTATATTCAATATAAACTTTATTTAAGAACACTTTTAGAAGATAACAAAAATAATTAGCACAACTTTTGCCAGTTAAAATACTTAAACATGACAAAGAATAATTCTTAACAGCTAGCTATCTCTGTTGTTCCAATTTAGCAGTATCCCATAAACATAAACCTCTTCTTCAGAACCAGTTAGCACCGAAAGCAGATACGCTCACGTGGATGCTAGATTTCCAACTTTTTAACACCTCTGGACAGAGATCCAGACGGACACCTGTCTTCAGGCTCTCATACAGCAGACTTTACGAGAAAGATCCACTCCCAAAAAGCAGAATCTCAGAGAAAGAGACTTATTTCCTGGCAGATTCCAGTCTCCAGCTTCAGTGAGGAAAGGAGAGGCGCTGCCCTCCAACATTTCCAAGCAGCATCTGAGCCGTGAGTTTGCTGTGTAAGCCTAGCTCCACCCAGTTACATCTTTTGTTCCCCTGCAATCATCCTAATCAAGCCCTACTCTGCAAAACCCCTGGGGAACACTAAGAACAACAGGACAGCATTAGTCCAGATTAAAACAAACATTCTAGCAATTAAGAGCAATTATGCTGCTGCAGTAACAGTACAGGGATGTCGGATATAAACCCAACGGCACTGATAAAATGGAAGGGACTGGAAAAACATCCTGCATAGGAACATGACAAATACATTTCTTAAAAGACACAGTATCATCACACAGGGTAGTTAACCAGCATTATTTCAGCTGGTCAAAATACTGTCCTCCTGTGTTGAAGGCATCGACTCTCGCTATGGTGTGAGGCCACATACATAATCAACACTCCTGTACCCTCATTAGGGTTTTGAACCCTCCAGGATTGGCTTGGAGTCTCCAGGGATTGGAGGTCAATCTCCAGGACACTTGCTGTGTGCGACTCCGGAGAAAATAAAACATTGGAACGTTGAAAAAGATTGGGTTCTTTTCTTCATTTTCTTAAAACACTTTACCAGATAGAAACATGTTGTGAATGGGCTTGGCTGGCATTCAAACATTATCAGAGTGGGTAATGTATCTTTTTTGTTTTCCAGTTAGAGTAGGAAGGCGGTACTTGTACTATTCGTACCTTGAGCTGCAGTGTCAGATACTCTGTCCAAGACTGCGAGAAACTATAAAGGTAGCCCAATCCATCATGCAAACCAGCCTCCCATCCATTGACTCCGTCTATCCTTCCCACTGCCTCGGAAAAGCAGCCAGCATAATCAAAGACCCTACGCACCCTGGACATACTCTCGTCCACCTCTTTCCGTAGGGAAAAAGATAGAAAAACCTGGAGCTAGTTGCCCGACCCCACTGCAGTGAAGGGGGGAAATCGGGGCCCCTTAGAGGGGGTGTCCCTTGGGCGTCGGCACCTTGGCAGTGCCACCCTGGACCCCCTGATACTGCCCAAGGGGCAAAGTGCCAATACCCAGTGGGCACCTTAGCACCGGCCACCGGGCATGGGGCAGTGCCAACGGGGACCGGGCCTAATGGGGCAGGGCCTGGTGGGGCAGGGCCTTATGGGTGCGGGGTCTGATGGGGGGCAATCAGTGGGGGTGGGGTGTCCCGCTGCCGCTCTGCAGTCAGGATCGGTGGGAGAGGGAGGCCAGCGATCGGGGTGGAGGGTGTGGGGGGCAGCCTGCTGGGGATGTCAGGGCTGCGGGGGGGTAGGCACTGCGGAGGGGGCGGTCAGAACTGCCGGTAGGGAGAGGGGGAATTGGGGGAGGTGGGAGATCGGGGCTGTGGGGGTGTGCGAGGTTGGGCCCCAGCATGCTTGGGGGGCCAGCAACTGACCCATGGGGCGGGGTGGAAAGGCCGGCAATGCGGGGGCCGTGGGCCTGACCAGTGATCGGGAGACCGACAGACAGGGGTCACTGCACATACACCGACCTCACCGCTGACAGGACAGCACATGCGCAGTGGCGCACTCAGCACTGTGCTGCTGGCTTCTCGATAGGTCCCGCCCCCTGGATTTTTACTTGATTTATGCAAGTACACTCAGCAGCGCACAGAGTGTGGGAGATTCTTCTCTGAACTCCCACTGAAAAATCCAGCGTGATTTACTCCAGTTTGCATGCCAATTGGACACTTAGAATATTTTTGGGAGAATCGCCCCCGTTGTCTCTTGGGTTTCATTCACGACTCTTTGCAGTTTCTTGCAGTCTTGGGCAGAGCAGGAGCCATACCAAGCTGTGATACAACCAGAAAGAATGCTTTCCATGGTGCATCTGTAAAAGTTAGTGAGAGTTGTAGCGGACATGCCAAATTTCCTTAGCCCTCTGAGTAAATAGAGGGGGTTGGTGGGCTTTCTTAACTATAGCATTGGCTTGGGGGGACCAGGACAGGTTGTTGGTGACCTGGACACCTAAAAACTTGAAGCTCTCGACCATTTCCACTTCGTCCCCGTTGATGTAGACAGGGGCATGTTCTCCACTATGCTTCCTGAAGTCGATGCCAGGGCTCTGACAAAGATCATTGAGACTCGAAACGTTGGCTCTATTCTCTCTCCACAGATGCTGCCAGACCTGCTGAGGTTTTCCAGCATTTTCTGTTTTTGTTTCAGATTCCAGCATCCGCAGCATTTTGCTTTTATTTTACTCGACCAATACCTTCCTAACAGCACTGCGGTTGTACCTACACCACGTGGACTGCAGCGGTTCAAGAAGGCCGTTCGCCATCACCTTCTCAAGGGTCAGTGAGGGATGGGTAATAAATGCTGGCCTAGCCAGCGATGCCCACATCCCCTGAAAGAATACAAAAGTTATCAGAACTGATCATTCCATGTGTTAAAGGCCTCACTTTGTGGTCAGTCAGTGTAACTAAGATAGTTAAGGGATAGGCTGATGGGGTTTTAATGGGTTGAGATAAGGCAAATGGTGACAGATTGTTCCCACGCTCCGGGAGACGGTATCAAGAGACACAAATTTAAGTTTAATCACAAAAGAAATTGAAGAGGAGGTTGTAAAAATAACTTTAGACAGGGAATGGTTGGAATGTGGAATTCTCCTCCCAAGACTCTCGTTGAAACGTAGTCCATAAATATTTCATAAAAACGAATTAGATAGCTGCTCGAAAAAAGAAAACTTGTTAAAAATGTGGGACACAAGCAGGACATTGAGACTGAGTTCTATGACTCATGAGGGGAAAAGCACAGGCAGAGATTTGTTGAATTGAGTGGTCTGGTTTCTGTACATTTGACCCACGGCAGGCCTGGCTTTGTGATTGTTTTCTCCGTGTAGTAATGTAGCCTGTCATAATCATATTTCAGTATAAAACACAGAACAGCCTGGTGGTTGTTAACACATAGGAGCAGAATTAGGCCATTTGGTCCATCGACTCTGCTCCGCCATTCAATCGTGGCTGATATGCTTCTAAACCCCATTCTCCCACCTTTTCCCCTTACCAATCTAGAACGTATCTAGCTCTGTCTTAAATACATTCAATGACTTGTCCTCCACAACTTTCTGTGGCAATGAATTCCACAGATTCACCACCCACTGTCTGAAGAAATTCCTCCTCATCTCAGTTCTAAAGGGTCGTCCCTTTACTCTGAGGCTGTGCCCTCGGGTCCTAGTCTCTCCTACTAATGGAAACATCTTCCCCAAGTCCACTCTATCCAGGCCTTTCATTATTCTGTAAGTTTTAACGCGATCCCTTTCAGATACCCCACTGGGGGTGAAACTGGTGTTCATCAGTGGCATAAGGTGGATGAGAATGAGAATGGCTGTCCAATTTACAACCCGCCAGATTTAACATCTCAGTTGACCAGGGTGTAGTGAAACGATTGTACAACAATTTCACTAACTCCTGGTCAACTGAGATGCAAATCTGACGGGCTGCGAATGCAGTCAGGATCGATGGGGGAGGGAGGCCAGCGATCGGGGTTGGCCATCAGGGTGGGGTGGGAGGGGAGGAGGAGGAGGGAAAGCCTGCTGGGGGTGTCAGGACTGCGGAGGGAGGGCAGTCGGCATTGCGGAGGGCGGGGGGGGGGGTCGGAATTGCTAGTAGGGAGGGGGTCCCCCAGCATGGTTGGGACGAGGTTTCAACAAGGGTCTTGGGAGGAGAATTCCACATTCCAACCATTCCCTGTCTAAAGTTATTTCTACAACCTCCTCTTCAATTTCTTTTGTGATTAACTTAAATTTGTGTCTCTTGATACCGTCTCCCGAAGCGTGGGAACAATCTGTCACCATTTGCCTTATCTCAACCCATTAAAACCCCATCAGCCTATCCCTTAACTATCTTAGTTACACTGACTGACCACAAAGTGAGGCCTTTAACACATGGAATGATCAGTTCTGATAACTTTTGTATTCTTTCAGGGGATGTGGGCATCGCTGGCTAGGCCAGCATTTATTATCCATCCCTCATTGACCCTTGAGAAGGTGATGGCGAACGACCTTCTTGAACCGCTGCAGTCCACGTGGTATAGGTACAACTCCATGCCGACACTATAGTTAAGAAAGCCCACCAATGCCTCTACTTTCTCAGAAAACTAAGGAAATTTGGCATGTCAGTTACAACTCTCACCAACCTTTACAGATGCACCATAGAAAGCATTCTTTCCGGATGTATCACAGCTTGGCATGGCTCCTGCTCTGACCAAGACCGCAAGAAACTACAAAGGGTCTTGAATGAAGCCCAGTCCGTCACGCAAATCAGCCTCCCATCATTTGACTCTGTCTACACTTCCCACTGCCTCAGAAAAGCAGCCAGCATAATTAAGGACCCCACGCACCCCGGACATTCTCTCCTCCACCTCCTTCCGTCCCGGGAAAAAGATACAAAAGTCTGAGGACACGTCCCAACCGACTCAAGAACAGCTTCTTCCCTGTTGCCATCAGATTTTTGAATCGATCTACCTTGCATTAAGCTGATCTTTCCCTGCACCCTAGCTATAACACTACATTCTGCACCCTCTCCTTTCCTTCTCTATGAACGGTATGAACAAAGAACAAAGAAAATTACAGCACAGGAACAGGCCCTTTGGCCCTGCAAGCCTGCACCGACCATGCTGCCCGACTTAACTAAAACCCCCCACCCTTCCGGGGACCATATCCCTCTATTCCCATCCTATTCATGTACTTGTCAAGACGCCCCTTAAAAGTCACTACCGTATCCGCTTTCACTACCTCCCCCGGCAACGTGTTCCAGGCACCCACCACTCTCTGTGTAAAAAATCTGCCTCGTACATCTCCTTTAAACCTTGCCCCTCGCACCTTAAATCTGTGCCCCCTAGTAATTGACTCTTCCATCCTGGGAAAAAGCTTCTGACTATCCACTCTGTCCATACCTCTCATAATCTTGTAGACTTCTATCAGATCGCCCCTCAACCTCCGTCGCTCCAGTGAGAACAAAATGCTTTGTCTGAATAACGCACAAGAAACAATATTTTTCACTGTATGTTAATACATGTGATAATAATAAATCAAATCAAATCAAATTGATTGAACATTGTACTGACACTTCCCACCTTTGGCTGACAAAGTGATGAATTGCCATTCAGGTGAGGTAGCTGACGGCTAACAGTCTTGTTTGAACCGAACCTCATCTCAGAGTACATAATCTTCAGGAGTCAAGGAAGAAAATTGAAAGGATATAAAAATCAATGATGGTCTGGAGTTTCCCCTTATTATCTGTTCACAAGAAGTATTCACTGAATGTCTCTGAGCTTTGGTGAGCCATGAGTATGTAAATCACTCTGCTTCACTTATCTACGAGGGGTGGAATGTTACAACGGATCCTTCAATGTCATGGACCACTCTCGCATAGCCACAGAAACTGAACAGCCAGGTTAACTCCTGAGTGACTCCAAATCTCCTACTTCACTGTCAGCTGAGATCTCCTGTGGCACACTAACAGTTAAACCCATCATTCATTACACCAGACCCATTTTACTGGACATCTTTGTTCCCCCAAGGCTGTTGGGGTGAGGGTCTTTGCCGGGGGCGGATCTCATCTCAATCTTGTTTGATCGGAGTTGGATGATTAATTAAGGTTTTTTTAAAAAAAAACACTTTCTGTGATGCTGTCCATTTGTGGCATGTGCAGGAACTTAGTAACTTTTAAGAGGCGTCTTGACAAATACATGAAAAGATGGAAATGGAGGTATACGATCCCGGGAAGGGTAGGGGGTTTTGGTTCAGTCGGGCAGCATGGTCAGTGCAGGTTTGGAGGGCTGAAGGGCCTGTTCCTGTGCTGTAATTTTCTTTGTTCTTTGTTCTTTGAACTGTTGCATATTGGTCAGCGTATCAAGGGAAGCCATTGAAACAGGCAGTTTAAATGGACTGACTTCAATGTGTTTCTGAAATGAGAAGGAATTGGGGAATGTGGCTATGAAGGGGTTAACCATTGACAAAGCAACATGCTTGTTAGGCATAATGGCCTTTATCTGTTCCTAGAACCATAGAATCATAGAATACTACAGTGCAGAAGAGGCCCTTTGGCTCCTCGAGTCTACACCGACACAGGAGAAACACCTGACCTCCCACCTAATCCCATCTGCCAGCACTTGGCCCATAGCCCTGAATGTTATGATGTTCCAAGTGCTCATCCAGGTGCTTTTTAAAGTACGTGAGATAACCCGCCTCCACCACCCTCCCAGGCAGCGCATTCCAGACTGTCACCACCCTTTGGGTAAAAACGTTTTTCTTTACATCCCCTCTAAACTTCCTGTCCCTCACCTTGAACCTATGTCCCCTCGAGACTGACCCTTCAACTAAGGGGAACAGCTTCTCCTTATCCACTCTGCCTCTCATAATCCTGTACACCTCAATCAGACCCCTCAGTCTTCTCTGTTCAAATGAAAACAACCCAAGCCTATCCAACCTCTCTTCATAACTTAAATGCTCCATCCCAGGCAGCATCCTGGTGAATCTTGTATGCACGCCCTCCAATGCAATCACATCCTTCCGATAATGTGGCAACCGGAATGGCACACAGTACTCTAGCTGTGGCCTCACCAAAGTTCTATACAACTCCAACATGACTTACCTGCTTTTGTAATTTATGCCTCAATTGATAAAGGCAAGGGTCCCATGTGTCTTTTTCACCACCCCACTAACATGTCCTTCCGCCTTCAGAGATCTGTGGACAAACACGCCAAGGTCCCTTTGTTCTACAGAACTTCCTCGTGTCCTACCATTCATTGAGTACTTCCTTGTTAAATGATTCCTTCCAAAGTGTATCACCTCACACTTTTCAGGGTTAAATTCCATCTGCCACTTATCTGCCCATTTGACCATTCTGTCTATATCTTCTTGTAGCCCAAGGCACTCTGCCTCACTGTTAACCACCCGACTAATCTTGGTTTCATCCACAGATTTACTAATCCTACCCCCACATAGTCATCTATGTCGTCTATAAAAACACTTATGTTCGTGTACTATTGAAACAGCATGTGTCACATAGCAATGCAGTATGGGATAACACAATGTCCCACACAAACACAGATAAACACACCAACACAGAAACATAGAAACTAGAAGCAGGAGTAGGCCACTCGGCCCTTCAAACCTGCTCCGCCATTCATTATGATCATGGCTGATCATCAAATTCAATATCCTGATCCCCCCTTTCCTCCCATATCCCTTGATCCCTTTAGCCCCAAGAGCTATAGCTAATTTCTTCCTGAAATGACACATATTTTGGCCTCAACTACTTTCTATGGTAGTGAATTCCACACATTCACCACCCTCTGGGTGAAAATATTTCTCCTCACCTCAGTCTTGAAAGGTTTACCCCTTATCCTCAAACTGTGACGCCTAGTTCTGGACCGCCCCTCCCACTATCAGGAACATTCTTTCTGAATCTACCCTGTCTTAACCCAGTTAGAATTTTATAAGTTTCAGTGAGATCCCTTCTCACACTTCTAAACTCCAATGAACATAATCCTAAACAATTTAGAATCTCCTCATATGACAGACTTGCCATCCCAGGAATCAGCCTGGTAAACCTTCATTGTACTCCCCCTATAGCAAGAACATCCTTCCTCAGATAAGGACACCAAAACTGCACACAATACTCCAAGTGTGGCCTCACCAACACCCTGTACAATTGCAGTAAAGCATCCCTATCCCTATACTCAAATCCTCTCGCTATGAAGGCCAACATACCATTTGGTTCACGAGTGCCAGGGTGTGTCCCTGTGTCGGCGCACCTGCAAGCTGCATGTCTCTGAGGGGGGGCCAAACCTCTTCCGGGTTCCTCGGCAGTGTTAGCCTGGTGCCTCGAGGGACCCAGTTTCTGTGTGTTGTCACAAGCAAGCACAGCTGAGGAGGTGTCGACGGGGAGGTAGAGCCTTAGGCACCAACAGAGATAAACAACATCATACACCAACACTTCGCTTTGCTGCTGGCGAGTGGGGGAGGCGGGAAATGAGAAACAAACTAGAATCATAGAAACCCTGCAGTGCAGAAGGAGGCCATTCAGCCCATCGAGCTTGCACCGACCACAATCCCACCCAGGCTCTTTCCCCATAACCCCACATATTTACCCTGCTAATCCCCCTGACACTAAGGGGCAACTTTGCATGGCCAATCAACCTAACCCGCACATCTTAAAGTTTGGTCACAAGTAAGGCTTATATTAACACTGCAATGAAGTTACTGTGAAATTCCCCTAGTCGCCACAGTCCGGTGCCTGTTCGGGTCAATGCATCCAACCAGCACGTCTTTCAGAGTGTGGGAGGAAACCGGAGCACCCGGAGGAAACCCACGCAGACACGGGGAGAACGTGCAAACTCCACACAGACAGTGACCCAAGCCGGGAATCGAACTCAGGTCCCTGGCGCTGTGAAGCAGCAGTGCTAACCACTGTGCTGCCGTGCCGTCCCCCACTATGCTACCGTGCCGCCCCTTTGGAGTGTGGAAGGAAACCGGAGCACCCGGAGGAAACCCACGCAGTCACGGGGAGAACGTGCAAACTCCACACAGGCAGTGACCCCAGGCCGGAATTGAACCCGGGACCCTGGCGCTGTGAGGCAGCAGTGCTAACCATTGTGCCACACAACATGGGAACCTGTCTTCACCCACACATTAGATGCACCATGTGTTGGACACACACACAGACACACACACACAGCACAACAGTGCATGATGCGATAGCCAAGTGTTACATAACATAGTGTGAGGTAACACAATACCAATGGGAAAATAATCACTGATTATTGCCTGAAGTGAGGGTGTAGTGACTGAAGCTAACCTCATAATTATCATATTCAGAACACTTGGCCCACCTGATGTGTAGATAGTTATCACATTGTTCCAGATATGGGGTTACTCTTAAAACGAATGACGCAAACAATCATAAACGATGATTAAATGAGAAAATAAATTACAAAGTAGCAGGGGCCAAAGTTTCTGAAGATCACGTCAATGGTGAACATGCAATGCTGCCACAGTTCAATGATACAAATGATGCCTTCCAGTGATCCTTCCAGCACAGCTAGTGTCAGACGCGAGGATAGCAGAGTAACGTCACTCCCTGAACCAACCAGTCAATCAGAGAGCAACTCAGGGAGCTTCCAATCATTCACTGCCAAGACCAAACTACCCCCCCAGCCATTCCCATCACTTTGATTCAATTCAGTTTGTGCCCACCGGATATAGCATTGAGGAAAGTGCACTTGCAGCCAGTGAAGACCACGCACGAGGCTGTATCTACGGCTGATTTATTGCCCATTTATTGCCCATCCCTGGTGGTGATGAACCACCTTCTTGAACCATGGATGTCCATCTGGTATAGGTACAGTCAGAGTGCAGTCAGGGAGGGAGCTTCATGTTTCCGACCCAGCGGCAGTAAGGAACAGCGATGTGGTTCCATAAGACCAGAAGACATGGGAGCAGAATTAGGCCACTCGGCCCATCGAGTTTGCTCCTCCATTCGATCATGGCTGATATTTTTCTCATCCCCATTCTCCTGCCTTTTTCCCATAACTCCTGACCCCCTTATTAATCAAGAACCTATCTATCTCTGCCTTAAAGACACTCAATGACCTGACCTCCACAGCCTTCTGCGGCAAAGAGTTCTACAGATTCACCACTCTCTGGCGAAGAAATTCCTCCTATCTCAGTTTTAAAGGATCGTCCTTTTAGCCTGTTCCAAACCAGGATGTAGTGTAACTTGGAGGGGAGGTGCTGGTATTCCCAGCCGTCTGCTGCCCTTGTCCTTCCAGGTGGTAGAGATCCCAGGTTTGGGAGTTTGCTTTTATTCAGTCGGTGGTTAGCACTGCTGCCTCACAACGCCAGGGTCCCGGGTTCAATTCCGGCCTGGGGTCACTGTCTGTGTGGAGTTGGTACGTTCTCCCCGTGACTGTGTGTGTTTCCTCCGGGTGCTCCGGTTTCCTTCCACACTCCAAAGGGGTGGCACGATAGCATGGGGGATGGGGGGGGGAGCACAATGGCACAGTGGTTAGCACTGCTGCCTCACAGCGCCAGGGCCCTGAGTTCGATTCCCGGCTTAGGTCACTGTCTGTGTGGAGTTTGCACGTTCTCCCCGTGTCTGCGTGGGTTTCCTCCGGGTGCCGCTGGCTAGGCCAGCATTTATCGCCCATCCCTAATTGCCCTTGAGAAGGTGGTGGCGAACTGCTTTCTTCAGCCGCTGCAGCCCCTGTAGTGTAGGTGCATGTGGTGTGGGCTGTCGAAGGACAACTTGCTGCATTGCTTCCTCTGTACAGTGCAGACATGGTGCACTGCTGGTGGAGGGTGTGGGTGGTTAAGGTAGCGGATGGGGTACCAATCCAGTCAACTGCTTTGTCCTGGGTGGTGTTGAGCTTCCACCACACTCTGGACTTGTGCCTTTTAGTTGGCGGAGAGACACTGGGGAGTTAGGAAGAGAGCCACTCCTTGCGGAATGTCCAGCCTCTAACCCACGCCAGTGGCTGCTGCATTTCTGTGGCTTATCCAGTTGAATTTCTAGTCAATTGCGACTCCCTCCCCCCAATCCCAGGATGTTGGTGATGGGGAATCTGACAATGGAAATAGCACTGAAGGCCGAGGGGACATGGCCAATACTCGAGTATTCTGTAACACAAGACATGCGTAACTCACTGCATGTGCAAAGCCAATAGAAGACAGGCTTGCAAACACTAGAACTTAACCAGCATTACAATGCAGTACTGCTGATGTTGGAAATAGTTAAGTTTAAGTTTATTTATTAGTGGCACAAATAGGCTAACATTAACACTGCAAAGAAGTTACTGTGAAAATCCCCTAGTCGCCACACTCCTGTTCGGGTACACTGAGGGAGAATTTAGCACGGCCAATGCACCTAACCAGCAGGTCTTTCGGACTGTGGGAGGAAACCAGAGCACCTGGAGGAAACCCATGCGGACACGGGGAGAACGTGGAGACTCCACACAGACAGTGACCCAAGCTGGGAATCGAATCTGGGTCCCTGGCGCTGTGAGGCAGCAGTGCTGACCACGGTGGCACCGTGGAAATACAAACAGAAAGGGCTGGAAATACTCAGCCGGTCTGGCAGCATCTGTGGAAAGAGAGACAGAGGCCGGAATTTTCCACCTGTCCTGGCTGGCGGGATCTTTTGATCCAGTCGACAGCGAATGACTGCCACGGGCTTCACGGCAGGGGAGGGAGGGACGGGGGGACGAGGGGGGAGGGGGGAACACATCTGTGTGCAGAGGAGGGGATACGCCATTAACAGAGACGGAATCGGACAGTGGGCCACCTGCGGTGTTGGGAATCACGCCGGGGGTTGGCGGGGGAGGGGGGGGCAGAAAATCCTGCCCAGAGTTAACGTCTCAGCTCATGGCCTTTCATTAGAATCAGCATTTTGTGGCTCGGAGGAAGAAGGCAAGTTTCAAACATAAATCAGATGTTGGATCTGCATCATTCCTTTTGCTGAAGGTCTTGATGCACAGGAATGTTGTCTGTTTGGAAAAACACACCCTTCTGTTGTAGAGAGGTCTCAGTATGGCCTGCACTGCCCGAATAGTCCTTTTGGGGGGAGGGGGTGGGGTTTAAACCCAAGTATTTAAAAATTTAAAGTTTATTTATTATTAGGCTTACATTAACACTGCGATGAGGCCATGCTGACACGGTGGCACAGTGGTGAGCACTGCTGCCTCACAGCTCCAGGGACCCGCTTTCGATTCCCGGCTTGGTTCGCTCGCTGCCTGTGTGGAGTTTGCATGTTCTCGGTCACCCTGATTGTTGTGGACCGGGCTTGGGGGTACTCTGTGTCCGGGGAGTGGAAATTGGGAGAGTTTAATTCCAGAGCGAATTGGGGCGCCCTTTAAAGATGGCGCCCGATCTCTGTGGAGCCAGCCTCGTCGACTCCATCCACTCCGCCCCACCAGGCTGATGGCGTAAACTATGCCCCCAGATTTTGTTTGCACTGAGGGCCAGAAATTCTGGTGTGAAAGCTCGGCTGTGCATCTGGAGAGATGCACGGTCAAATTCGCCCCGATGTGCGCAGTCATTCTGTGCGGAGTCTGCGCGTTCTCCCCGTGTCTGCGTGGGTTTCCTCCGGGTGCTCCGGTTTCCTCCCACTATCTGAAAGGCCTGCGGGTTAGGTACATCGGCCATGCTAAATTCTCCCTCAGTGTACCCGGACAGGCACCGGAGTGCGGCAACCAGGGGATTTTCACAGTAACTTCATTGCGGTGTTAACTTCATTGCAGGGGCATGACCTCAAAATAAGGGGGAGCAGATTTAGGACTGAGTTGAGGAGGAATTTCTTCATCCAAACGGTTGTGAGTCTGTGGAATTCCCTGCCCAGTTGAGGCTCCCTCATTGAATGTTTTTAAGGCAAGGGTAGATAAATTTTTGAACAGTAAAGGAATTAAGGGCTACGGTGAGCGGGCGGGTAAGTGGAGCTGAGTCCACGAAAAGATCAGCCATGATCTTATTGAATGACGGGGCAGGCTCGAGGGGCCAGATGGCCTACTCCTGCTCCTAGTTCTTCTGTTCTTATGTTAATGTAAGCCTACTTGTGACACTTATAAATAGACAGATAAATAGATAAAGCAGTCGGGAAAGAAAGACCAGTGTAATACCCTGTAGTTCCTCATGATGGCACTGCTGTACAATGAGTGCCCCAACTCACAGCAATGGCCACAGCCGGGTATGTGGTACAGTGATAGTCTGTAACCTCAGCCTCAGGTCTGCAATGATCCCAGACAAGTGACCTTGGCCAGTTAATTCTTCAGCTCCCCCGCCACCCTTCCAAAGCCCTGCTTACATTAATAAGACTCTGAAGTTCCTGTGCGGCCACACTGCCAGAGTGGATCCTCTGTAATCACAACCCTATCCTTCACTCAGTGGTAGCTCTCTCACCTCTCAGACAGAAGTTCATGCCTTTAAGTCCCTACTCCAAAGAATTTTTAGTTTATTCACTTGTGGGACATGGGTGTCGCAGGCTGGGCCAGCATTTATTGCCCATCCCTAGTTGCCCTTGGAGGGCAGTTGAGAGTCAACCACATTGCTGTGGCTCTGGAGTCACATGTAGGCCAGACCGGGTAAGGACGGCAGATTTCCTTCCCTAAAGGACATTAGTGAACCAGATGGGTTTTCCGGACAATCGACAATGGTTTCATGGTCATCAGTAGATTCTTAATTCCAGATTTTTTTTTTATTGAATTCAAATTCCACCATCTGCCGTGGCGGGATTCGAACACAGGTCCCCCAGAACATTAGCTGATTAATAGTCTAGCGATAACACCACTAGGCCATCGTCTCCCCTTACACAGAATCCAGACTGCCAAACTCACACCAGGCCAGAGCGGAGTTGTAAGAGGCACATTCTTGAGATGTTAATTGAGGCTCTGGGTACTGGTTCAGGAAAGGATCCTGTGGCATTGTTGCACAAAGGGCAGTGGAGTTGACCGCGAGTCCGTGCCAATTCCGACCCTTCAGCCCAACATTGCTTCAGAAAAGGATATCAGCAGATTGGTTATTTATCTCACTCCACGGATGCTGCCAAACCTGCTGAGATTTTCCAGCCTTTTCTGTTTTATTCCAGATTTTCAGCATTCCGCAGTGTTTTGCTTTTATATTTGGATAGGCTGGAGTTATTTTCCTTACAGCTAATGAGGTTGAGGGGTGACCTAATTGAGGGGTACCAGATTATGAGGGGCCTGGGTAGGGTAGACAGGAAAGACCTGTTTCCCCTAGTCGAGGGGTCAATTTTTGATTTGATTTGATTTATTATTGTCACATGTATTAGTATACCGTGAAACGTATTGTTTCTTGCGCACTATACAGACAAAACATACCGTTCATAGAGAAGGAAACGAGAGAGTGCAGAATGTAGTGTTACAGTCATAGCTAGGGCGCAGAGAAAGATCAAGTTACTGCAAGGTAGGTCCATTTAAAAGTCTGATGGCAGCAGGGAAGAAGATGTCCTTGAATCGGTTGGTACGTGACCTCAGACTTTTGTATCTTTTTCCCTACGGAAGAAGGTGGAAGAGAGTACGTCCACAGTGCGTGGGACCCTTGATTATGCTGGCTACTTTTCCGAGGCAGCGGGAAGTGTAGACAGAGTCAATGGATGGGAGGCTGGTTTGTGTGATGGATTGGGCTACATTCATGACCCTTTTGTAGTTCCTTGCGGTCTTGGGCAGAGTAGGAGCCATACCAAGCTGTGACACAACCAGAAAGAATGCTTCCTATGGTGCATCTGTAAAAGTTGGTGAGAGTCGTAGCGGACGTGCTGAATTTCCTTAGCCTCAGTTACCAGTGGGCATAGATTTTAGGTGATTGGTAGGAGGATTAGGCATGAGTAAAGACCTTGTCACCCAGAGGGTGTCTGGAATTCATTGCCTAAGTTGGTGGTTGTGGCAGAAGCACTCAGTGCATTTGAAAGGTACTTGGGTCTGGACCTGAAGCGCTGGAACCTGCATGGCTGTGAACCAGGACTGGAAAGTGGGATCAAAATGAGTGGCTAGTTTCTTTTTTTCTCTCTTTGATCGGCGCAGGCACGATGGGCTGAACGGCCTCTTTCTGCACCGTAATTTTTCTAAGGTTCTATGGTTCAAAATGTAAAACTTTCTTTCTTTCCATCACCTTTCTGTTCTTTTACGGGATGTGGGCGTCGCTGGCTAGGCCAGCATTTATTGCCCATCCCTAATTGCCCTTGAGAAGGTGGTGGCGAGCTGCCTTCACGAACTGCTGCAGTCCATCTGGTGTAGGCACCCCCATAGTGCTGTTAGGGAGGGAGTTCCAGGATTTTGACTCAGTGACTGTGAAGGAGCGGTGACAGATTTCCAGGTCAGGCTGCTGAGTGTCCTGGAGGGGAACCTGCGGATGGGGGTGATCCCAGGCTGCCCTTGTCCTCTGAGGTGGTAGAGGTGGTGGGTTTGAAAGACAGTAAGAAGTCTCACAACACCAGGTTAAAGTCCAACAGGTTTACTTGGTAGCACGAGCCACTAGCTTTCGGAGCGCTGCTCCTTCGTCAGGTGAGTTTGAAAGTATCAGAGAAGCTCCACAGTGCAGCAGAGGCCACTCAGCCCGTCGAGTGTGCACTGATTCCCTGACAGAGTATCTTACCCTTGCCCTCTTGCCCCGCACTATCCGTGTTGACCCATGCATTTACCATGGCCAATCTATCTATCCTACACATCCTGACACGCGAAGGGCAATTTTAGCATGGAAAATCCACCTAAGCAACACATCATTGGACCTGGCGAGTTGCTGCATCTTGCAAATGGTGCAAGCTGCTGCCACTGTGCACCGGGATGGGGTATCGATCTAGCGGGGCTGCTTTGTTAAAGTATATTTATTATTGTCACAGGTAGGCTTACATTAACACTGCAATGAAGTTACTGTGAAATTCCCCTAGTCCCCACACTCCAGCACCTGTTTGGGTACACTGAGGGAGAATTTAGCACGGCCAATGCACCTAACCAGCACGTCTTTCGGACTGTGGGAGGAAACCGGAGCACCCGGAGGAAACCCACGCAGACACAGGGAGAACGTGCAGACTCCGCACAGACAGTGACCCAAGCCAGGAATCGAACCATGGTCCCTGGAGCTGTGAGGCAGCAGTGCTAACCACTGTGTCACTCCTGGATGGTTTTGATTTGATTTGATTTATTATTGTCACATGTATTAGCATACAGTGAAAAATATTGTTTCTTGCGCACTATACAGACAAAGCATACCGTTCATAGAGAAGAAAAGGAGAAGGTGCAAAATGTAGTGTTACAGTCATAGCTACGGTGTAGAGAAAGATCAACTTAATGCAAGGTAAGTCCATTCAAAAGTCTGATAACAGGAGGGAAGAAGCTGTTCTTGAGTCGGTTGGTACGTGACCTCAGACTTTTGTATCTTTTTCCCGATGGAAGAAGGTGGAAGAGAGAATGTCCGGGATGCGTGGGGCCCTTAATTATGCTGGCTGCTTTGCCGAGGCAGCGGGAAGTGTAGACACAGTCAATGGATGGGAGGCTGAATGATGTCAAGCGTCTTGTGTGTTGTTGGAGCTTCATTCACCCGGGCACGTGGAGAGTATTGCATCACACTCCTGACTTGTGCCTTGTAGATGGTGGATAGGCTTTGGGGATTTAGAAGGTGAACCACTCGCTGTCGAATCCTCACTCTCTGACCTGATCTTGCAGCCACAGTATTCCTATGGCTGGTCCAGTTAACATTCTGTTCAGCGGGAACTCCTTGGGTGTTGGCAGAGGATTCGGTAAATGGTAATGCTGTAGAATGTCAGGGGGGGGGTAGTTAGACCTTGTCACGTTGGGGATGGAGCAAGAGGGTCCCAAAGGCCATCGATCCCCAGGAACTGTCGGGAGAATTTTCTTCTGCCTCGGTTTTAGTGTCTTCAAACCTTTCTGAGGAGCAAGAGGACCAATTTTGAAAGCAATTATTGAGGTGATGGGAATGATTCCTTCACTCATAAATGTTTGTGCCAACACCCAATCTGTTAATACCATGGGGGTGGGGGGGCCATTGCAGGACAGCTGCTGAAATGCTCAGGAGGCGATGGCCTGGTGGTATTATCGCTGGACCATTCACAGAATCATAGAATCCCTACAGTGCAGGAGGAGGCCATTCGGCCCATCAAGCCTGCACCGACAACAATGCCACCCAGGCCCTAACCCCATAACCAAATGTATTTACCCTGCTAGTCCCCCTAACACTAAGGGTTAATTTAGCCTAACCAGCACATCTTTGGACTGTGGAAGGAAACTGGAGCACCCGGAGGAAACCCACGCAGACACGGGGAGAATGTGCAAACTCCACACAGACAGTGACCCAAGCCGGGAACTGAACCCGGGTTTCTGGCGCTGTGAGGCAGCAGTGCTAACCACCGTGCCACCATGCCGCCCAAATCCAGAAACTCAGCTAATGTTCTGGGAAACCCAGGTTTGAATCCCACCAATGAAAAAAAAAATCTGGAATTAAGAATCTACTGATGACCATGAAACCATTGTCGGAAAAACCCATCTGGTTCACTAATGTCCTTTCGGGAAGGAAATCTGTCGTCCTTACCCGGTCTGGCCTACATGTGACTCCAGAGCCACAGCAATGTGGTTGAGTCTCAACTGCCCTCTGAAATGGCCGAGCAAGCCACTCAGTTCAAGGGCAGCTAGGGATGGGCAATAAATGCTGGCCAGCCCATGTCCCACAAATGAATAAAAATAAATGTACTGTGTGTGTGGCAACAGGTTCCGATTATAGACCAGTCAGCTCGGTAATCAGTGCAAGCCAGAGTCAGAGCAAACCTGGTGCCTGGTGGTGAAGGAGTTAATGCCTAGATGCAGTGAGAGTGACAGTTCGGTATCCCCATCCCTGTGTGTTTCTCCGGTCTCAATTCAGCTCAAGGCGTGTGGACCAGGGGCTCCGCGACTGATAGCGCAGACGTCAAGACCGGCTGCCTCAGCCAGCAGTCTGTTCAGGTACTCTGAGGGAGACAGTCAAATCCTTTCTTTTACAAAAAGACATGGTACGCTTTTTTGAAAGCTAGCAGAGGACAGCCTGCTTTCTCCCTCTCTCTCCCTCTCTCCACAGCTCATTATGGGTTGCTGCATCTCCAGAGGTGAGTGTAAATGCTGACATATAACCCACTCGCTCCCAAATCAGACTGCACCCCTTGTTATCTGGTCCAATATCAACCTCCCCCCCGCCCTCTTGCCGTGGTGTTGGATGACTGTCTTGGAGACACTGTGCTATAGGGAGGTTTAAATCAATCTGGTTTGTTGCTGCTATGGTTACGAGTACGGATGGAACAGCACCTGACTGACTGCTGTTTGTTTGAGTTGCAGCAAGCACAGAGAGAGAAAAAGGATGCCCAAAATGTGTACATTCAGTACGCCGTTTGTTGGAATATTCTAGAAACGCAGGGTCACATTTTCTGCGTCTGGCTTCCTAAACCTGTGGTAATCTAATCTCCTGTCATTGTGGGCACTATGCTGCAAATGCTATTCGTTATCTTTCAAATAGGAAGCCAGGGGAGTGTAACCTGGGGGCTCCCGTCACCAGCTGATGTGCCAATCTAGCGCCCACCAATAATTTCCCTGGGCGGCACGGTGTCACAATGGTCAGCACTGCCGCCTCACAGCGCCAGCGACCCGGGTTCGATTCCCGGCTTGGGTCACGGATTCTGTGCGGATTCTGCACGTTCTCCCCGTGTCTGCGTGGGTTTCCTCCGGGTGCTCCGGTTTCCTCCCACAGTCCGAAAGACGTGCTGGTTAGGTATATCGGCCGTGCTAAATTCTTCCTCAGCATACCCGAAGAGGAGTGTGGCAACTGGGGGATTTTCACAGTAACAGCGTTAATGTAAAGCCTACTTGCGACACATAAATAAACTTAAAGCTCTCAGATGGAGTGGCCTCGGCCCCTTCAGGAGGTCTGTGTGGGACTGGAGTCACATGGGCAACAGGTTTGTTTCCCTCCCCGCCCAAGGGACACAGGTGTGAACCAGTTGGGTTTTTACAGGACTCTGGCAGATCTGTGGTCACTTTTAGCTGGCATTTATTTCCAGATTTTTAAAGCCTGAATTCAATTTTGCAAGTTGTCCCAAAGGTACTTGAACACGCTCTCTGCGTTACTAAAACCACTCGCACAGCAACCAAAGGGCTAGGAATTGGAAGGGAGAAATTTTAAAACCGCAAGACCCTGCAAAAAGATCAAGAAATGTTAATCCGTGGCCGCAATGAACTGAGAAATGAGGGGGAAGGTGAGATGACAAGTGGTTTGGGCAGCACGGTGGCACAGTGGTTAGCACTGCTGCCTCACAGTGCCAGGGACCCGGGTTCAATTCCGGCCTCGGGTAACTGTCTGTGTGGAGTTTGCACATTCTCCCCGTGTCTGCTTGGGTTTCCTCCGGGTGCTCCGGTTTCCTCCCACAGTCCAAAGATGTGCAGGTTAGGCTGATTGACCATGCTAAATTGCCTCTTAGTGTCAGGGGCACTAGCTAGGGTAAATGCATGGGGATAGGGGGATAAGGCCTGAGTGGGATTGTTGTGGGTGCAGACTCGATAGGCTAAATGACCTCCATCTCCATAGGAGTTCTATGATTCAATGACAGGGAGATTGAGAAGAGAGAGAGAAGGATGAGTGTAGACAGAAAAGCAGGAAGAATGAGTGTGGAAAGGCAAGGGAGGCCGGAGTAAAGGAGTGAGGAGAGGATTGGGGAATGAGTAAATATGATGAAGATAATGACTGTGAGAGAGGGAGGGTCCAGAGGGAGTGACAGGAAGGTGAGTGAGGAGAGAGTGAGGAGGTTGAGGATTACCACAAAACAATGAACCACCTTGGGGGGGATAATTAGACATTGGAGGATATATAAACAGATGACATCACAAGGATCAGCTGTTTTAAGCTTGTTAGCACCCCAGGCAATAAGAGATCACACACAAGCACACAACCTACAAACAGACCCCCCAACAACGGTAGTTTGTGCACTACTCAGGATGAAAGTTCAATATGTATTGAGTAGTGCAGCATAAAGAGAGAATCAGGACTCACTGATGTGCTTTAGAATCCATAGCACCATAGAATTCCCACAGAGCAGAAGGAGGCCATTCAGCCCATCGAGTCTGCACTGACTTTCTGAAAGCGCATCTTACTCAGGCCCACCTCTGCTCTATCCCCGTAACCCCACGCATTTCCCATGGCTAATCTCCCCCCTAACCTACACATCTTGGGACACTAAGGGGTAATTTAGCATGGCCAATCCACCCAACCAGCGTGTCTTTCACACTGTGGGAGGAAACAAGGGCAGCCATGTGCGACCTTGACAAATGCCTTGCTGAAGTCCACGTCGATAACATCCACTGCAATACCCCCAGCAATGCTTCTTGTTACTTCTTTAAAAAGTTCAATTCAATTAGTAAAACCTGACCTTCCCCTAACAAAACCATGCTGATTTACCCCTGATCTAAGTGACAGTTTATCCTGCCTCTCAGAACTGATTCGAGTAATTCTCCCACCTCTGAAGTCAAATTGACTGAGCTGTAATTTTCTGGCTGATCCCTTGCACACTTTTTTAAATAATGGTACAACGTTCGCAGACTTCTAATCCTCTGGTACCTCACCTGTATCTTATGAAGATTGGAAAATAATCCTCAGAGCATCCGCTATTTCCCTCCTGGCTTCCTTCAACAGCCTGGGATACAATCCATCTGGTCCTGGTTATTTATCCATCTTCAAGGCGTCAGTTCCTCCAGTACCTCCTCTCTCACTATGCTTATTGTATCAAATATTTCACACTCCATGTTTTAACTAGAATGTCTGAATCATCCCTCTCCTTAGTGAAGACAGAGACAAAGTACCTCATATTAAGCTGATCTTTCTCTACACCCCAGCTGTGACTGTAACACTACATTCTGCGCCATCTCCTTTCCTCCCTTAGGTACAGTGTATTTTGTCTGTATAGCGCGCAAGAAACAATACTTTTCACTGTATACTAATTCATGTGACAATAATAAATCAAATCAAATCAAATCAAATCAAAACAAAGACATGGTGGCACAGTGGTTAGCACTGCTACCTCACAGGGACCCAGGTTCAATTCTCGGCTTGAGTCACCGTGTGGGGTTTGCACGTTCTCCCCGTGTCTGAGCGGGTTTCCCTCTGGGTGCTCCGGTTTCCTCCCACATTTCAAAGATGTGCGGGTTGGGTGGATTGGCCATGCTAAATTGCCCCTTAGTGTCAGGGGGGGCTAGTTAGGGTAAATGCATGGGGTTATGGGGATAGGGCCTGGGTGGGATTGTGGTCGGTGCAGACTCAATGGGCCGAATGGTCTAGTTGGACCAAGGAGCGGCACAGGCTTGGAGGGCCGAAGGGCCTGTTTCCTGTGCTGTACTGTTCTTTGTTCTTTGTTCTTTGTAACCCCACCTATTTACCCTGTTAATCCCCCTGACACCACGGGGCAATTTAACATGGCCAATCAACCCAACCCACCCATCTTTGGAGCGTGGGAGGAAACTGGAGCACCCGGAGGAAACCCACACAGACATGGGGAGAATGTGCAAACTGCACTCAGACAGTGAGCTGAGGCTGGAATCAAACCCAGGACCCTGGCGCTGTGAGGCAGCAGCGCTAACAACTGTGCCACCATGCTGCCCACAATTTAGAAATTTTACTTCTATTCTATCTTTTACGTAACGATGTTAAACCTAACTGTTTATGGTCACTATCTCCAAAATGGTCCCCCTGCGCTACCACTTGCCCTGCTTCATTCCCTAAGCCTCTTTGCAGTTTCTCCATTGCCCCCCACTTTGTGGGGGGGATGGGGGTGTGACTGCTGTTCTGACGCTGCCCTGGTACCCTCTCCGCTTGGTGCAATGGAGTAAGCAGTCACCTCCTCAATGGGTGACCTCTGTTACTCAATAGCCATTCACGGAGCTGAGGCATAGACTGGAAAATGTGTGGCAGGTTTGACTCCCTCAGGGTAAATGAGCCATGGTAAGAGTTTTAACAACACCAGGTTAAAGTCCAACAGGTTTATTTGGTAGCAAATGCCATTAGCTTTCGGAGCCCTGCTCCTTCGTCAGATGGAGTGGATATCTGCTCCATCTGACGAAGGAGTAGGGCTCCGAAAGCTAATGGCATTTGCTACCAAATAAATCTGTTGGACTTTAACCTGGTGTTGTTAAAACTCTTACTGTGTTTACCCCAGTCCAACGCCGGCATCTCCATATCATAAATGAGCCATGGCAGCTTTCAGGGAATCGCACACAGTGGTGGAGGTTTTTTTTAAAGTTTTAAGGTTAAAAAATGTTTACAAGTAGGCTTACATAAACCCTGTAGTAAAGTTACTGTGAAAATCCCCTAGTCACCACACTCCGGCGCCTGTTCGGATACACTGAGGGAGAAGTTAGCATGGCCAATACACCTAACCAGCATGTCTTTCGGACTGTGGGAGGAAACCCAGAGCACCCGGAGGAAACCCACGCAGACACAGAGAGAACGTGCACAGACAGTGACACAAGCCAGGAATTGAACCCGGGTCCCTGGCTCTATGAGGCAGCAGTGCTAACCACTGTGCCACCATGGTGATCACACACAAGCTGTACATTGACTGAATGTAAAGACGTCTTTTGCATATATCTGTTCGCTTCTTGTGTTGATGCTTTGATGACAATGAGCAGAATTTTCCAACCGTTCCTGCTGGTGGGATCTTCCGATTCTGCCAACGGCGAAGCCGCACCGTGGGTTTCCCGGCAGCAGGGGTGCATGCAAGGGGAAACCCCAGGGAAAACGGCGGGAGCAGAAATATCCGCCATCAACCAATGCCGGGCTAAATCCTGCCCAATATGTGTGTGATCTATCAAACCTTGTATTTATGGAGAGCCAGATGTTGACTCAAATTCCATTGCTCTTTGGATCTGAGGCTCCACATCTGTTGGAAAATTAAAGTGCTCTGCTACCTCAGTGAAGGAGCATCAGTCACTGATGTTATGGATTTTGAAGGAGTCTTGGTGAGCTGTTGCCAATGTGGTGGAGGGAATGAGTATTAAAGGTGGTGAATGGGATGCCAATCAAGCATTCCAGCTCTTTCCAGGATAATGCCGATCTCCTTGGAGTGTTGCTGAAACTACACTCATCCAGGTAAGCTGAGAGCATTCCATCATGGACAGGCTTTGGGGAATCAAGAGGTGATTTGATTTGATTTGATTTATTATCGTATTAGTATACAGTGAAAAGACTTGTTTCTTGCATGCTATACAGCCAAAAGCATACCGTTCATAGAGCAGGAAAGGAGAGAGTGCAGAATATAGTGTTACAGTCATACCTAGGGCGTAGAGAAAGATCAACTTAGTGTGAGACAGGTCCATTCAAAAATCTGATGGCAGCATGGAAGAAACTGTTCTTGAGTCGGTTGGCGCATGACCTCAGACTTTTGTATCTTTTTCCGACGGAAGAAGGTGGAAGAGCGTATATCTGGGGTGCGTGGGGTCCTTAATTGTGCTGGCTGCTTTTCCAAGGCAGCAGGAAGCGTAGACGGAGTCAATGGATGGGAGGCTGGTTTGCTTGATGGTCTGGGCTATATTCATGACCTTTTGTAGTTTCTTGTGGTCTTGGGCAGAGCAGGGGCCATACCAAGCTGTGATACATCCGGAAAGAATGCTTTCTATGGTACATCTGTGGAAGTCGGTGACGGTCATAGTGGACATGCCAAATTTCCTTAGTCTTCTGAGAAAGCGGAGACATTAAGTAGAGGTGAGACTTGCCGCAGGATTCTGAATTTCTCACCTGCTCTTGTAGCCACAGTATTAATATGTCAAATCCAGTTCAGTTTCTGGTAAATGGTCACCCCCAGGATGCCGATACTGGGGGTTCTTTAGTAAAATGCTTGCATGAGCATGGCTGACTGGGTCTGAGTGGCTTGCTAAGACATTTCAGAGAACATTTAACAGTCAACCACATTGCTTTAGATTTGGAGTGGGCCAGACCAGGTAAGGATGGAAGATTTGTTAGTGACAATTGACAACGGTTCCATGGTCATCGTTAGACTTTTAATTCCAGATTTTCTATTGAACTCATATTCCACCATCTGCCATGGTGGGATTTGAACCCAGGTGCCCAGAGTATTACCCTGGATCTCTGGATTACCAGTTCAGTGAAGATACGACTATGCCAGTGCCTCCCCACTGATAGTAATTAAATGTCAAGGGGAGATGGGTGGACTTTCTCTTATTGGAGATGGTCATTGCTTGGCACTTGTGTGGCGTGATTGTTACTTGCCACATGTCAACCCAAGCCTGAATTTGCACAGATCTCTGCCAACGCATGAAGAGTTGGCAGATGGTGAAATTACAAGATGCCCCATGTAGATTATAATACAATCGTAAGAAATGGGAACAGGAGGAGGCCAATTGGCCCAACAAGGCGGCTCCATCATTCAGTAAGATCATGGCTCATCTGACCTTAACTCCACTTTGCTGCCTTCCTTCCATCACCCTCCACCCCCTTGTCGATCAAAAATCTGTCTAACCTGTGGTAAGCTCAGGAAAGTGAGGATATCATGTAAAATAATTAATTAATATTACAAAATAAAGAAAAGTCTGCACCCTTCATCCACCATATCCTATCCAATACTTGATATCAATTACTCTTTTTCTGATCATAGAATCCGACAGTGCAGAAGGAGGCCATTCGGCCCATTGAGTCTGCACCGACCACAATCCCACCCAAGCCCTATTCCCGTAACCCTATACATTTACCCTAGCTAGTCCCCCTGACACTAAGGGGCAATTTAGCATGGCCAATCCGCCTAAGCCGCACATCTTTGGACTGTGGGAGGAAACTGGAGCACCCGGAGGAAACCCACGCAGACACGGGGAGAACGAGCAAACTCCACACAGACAGTGACCCAAGCCAGGAATCGAACCCGGGTCCCTGGTGTTGCAAGGCAGCAGTGCTAACCACTGTGCCACCATGCCGCACAGTTCTGATGGAACAGTGAAAGATGAAAAGTTATTGTAATGTAACGAGGTAAGACTCAAACCCTAGCTATGACTGTCACACTACGTTATGCACTCTCTCGTTTCCTTCTCTATGAACGGTATGCTTTGTCTGT
This sequence comes from Mustelus asterias, assembly GCF_964213995.1. Classification (NCBI taxonomy): domain Eukaryota; kingdom Metazoa; phylum Chordata; class Chondrichthyes; order Carcharhiniformes; family Triakidae; genus Mustelus; species Mustelus asterias. Next base: position 24,782,659 of record NC_135822.1, read on the forward strand.
ATAACATGCAAGAAACAATACTTTTCACTGTATACCAATACATGTAACAATAATAAATCAAATCAAATCAAAAGCAAATCAGTGAACGAACAAAGGTTTATTAACAGAATAACTATACACATTACAGAGCGAGGAAAAAGGTTTTAAACTCCACAGGCCCAAAACTCTGATTGCTGGGACAAGATGTGGCGATGGACTGGGGTAAACACAGTAAGAAGTCTCACAACACCAGGTTAAAGTCCAACAGGTTTATTTGGTAGCACAAGCCCAGCAAAACCAGGCTTTTGCTACCAAATAAACCTGTTGGACTTTAACCCGGTGTTGTGAGACTTCTTATTGCTGGGACAAGCCCAGACAAGTCTGAATGAGTCTCCAACTCAGCTCCCATCACATGACCCTTTCAGGAAAACACCCATTAATGGGCTATGGCACCACAGCTATGGGTCAGAGATTATTCATGTAAATTGAGTCTGTGTCTTTATAAGCTCTGTTTGTGAACAGAATTCCCACTCACCTGAAGAAGGGGCTAAGAGCTCCGAAAGCTTGTGTGGCTTTTGCTACCAAATAAACCTGTTGGACTTTAATCTGGTGTTGTTAAACTTCTTACTGTGTTTACCCCAGTCCAACGCCGGCATCTCCACATCAGAGATTAAGTCACAGATGAGGTGTGACTGACTGCGCATAACGGAGCAATATGGTGCTAGATATACAATATTACATCTGCAACATTCAGCATTTCATGTGCCAAGATCATAATGAATAGCGGGGCAGGCTTGAAGGGCCGAATGGTCTCCTCCTGCTCCTATTTTCTACATTTCTATCTCCTTAACCAGGACAACTGCCAACGATACTTTCTTCATTTGAGGTGCTGATGTCAAGGTTACAGTTTGTCCTGACAGACTGCTCCGAATGTGGAAAAGAGTGGGAGAGAGCTCATTAATCAGGAAGTGGTCAATGGGTGACTCCACACTCTGGTTTTAAAAGCCTGCAGATTCTGAAAGGATGGGAATTTGGAATGTGCTGGGAGGTTCCTCGGTTTCAAAGTCCTGGGGAAGAATGAGTTGGAGGAGGAGGCAACGTAACAAATCTTTACTTCAACACAGCGAGGCCGGAGTTCTCCCACCCTGCCTGCCACTGGCGGCATGGTGGTACGGTGGTTAGCACTGCTGCCTCACAGCACCAGGGACCCGGGTTCGATTCCCGGCTTGGGTCGCTGTCTGTGTGGAGTTTGCACATTCTCGCCGTGTCTGTGTGGGTTTCCTCCGGGTGCTCCGGTTTCCTCCCACAGTCCAAAGATGTGGAGGTTAGGTGCATTGGCCATGGTAAATTGCTCCTTAGTGACAGGGGGACTAGCAGGGTAAATATGTGGGGTTATGGGGATAGGACCTGGGTGTGATTGTGGTCGGTGCAGACTCGATGGGCCGAATGACCTCCTTCTGCACTGTAGGGATTCTATGAAATGATCATGTGAAGATTCATTGAAGTTGGGCGCGAATCTCCAGTTTTCAGGTGAGCGCAGCCAAAGAATCCCATCCGTGTAGTGTGGTGTGTAATAGAGTTTAGGAAGACCAAAAGAGGAAATGGCAGAGCATTACTTTTGGATTGATATAAAATTGGGGATGGGTTTGGGACAGGGAGTAGTTAGATGCCAGAGAACTGTTGTATGTCCGATGATAACTCTTTTGTGGTACAGTTCATTATTTATCTCTGGTGCATGCATCACTTACACTTCTATCAATATTTAAAATTATTTAATCTCTTCAGAAATTCTCACAAATACTTGTGAAAATCCCTCAAAAGCCAGTGATGTCCCTCAGGTTCCTGTTTCACAGAAGAGAGAACCTCCACCAAACACTGAAGACCATGACGTCTGTAAGGTAATGTCCCCCCTCCCCTCGCCACATCGTGATACACGATAATCAGCAACAAAAAAACACACCATTAACCTTTCACCCTGTCTGTTGTACCATTTATGGGTGGCACGGTGGCACAGTGGTTAGCACTGCTGCCTCATAGCGGAAGGGACCCGGGTTCGATTCCGGCCTTGGGTGACTGTCTGTGTGGAGTCTGCACGTTCTCACCGTGTCTGCGTTGGTTTCCTCCCACGCTCCAAAGACCTGCAGGTTAGGTGGGTTGGCCATGCTAAATTGCACTTAATGTCAGGGGGCTTAGTAAGGTAAATATGTGAGGATAGGGCTTGGGCGGGATTGTTGTCGGGTGCAGGCTCAATGGGCAGAATGGCCTCCTTCGGCACTGTAGGGATTCTATGATTTATGATTTACAAAATGGCCAACCCCTAACGTTGCTATATAGCTGTCTGCTTGAAATCCGACAGTCTTCTGTCTAGCCTACAACACTGAAACTTCCCTGGTCAAAGCCACAATCGGAATGTTTGTGATTATAGTGCATTTTTGTCCTCTTCAAACGCTCGACAGCTTTCAACTCAATCACGTATCCAATTATCCCTTCCCTCCTTTCCTGAGATCCACCCCCATGATATTGCTCTCTCCCATCTGGTTCCAATCTTCAATGTCCAATTGGAGCCTGCATCTCTCCGATGGTGGTTTCATTGCATTGCATCGTTATCTATAAGAATGGAATCAGTTTCCTTCTGTATGTGGACCAGAGCCAGCTTCACCTCTCCATCATCACCGTGGGGTTGTTGCTGTTCTGCTCATTCAGTCTCAAGCTGAAGACAACAGAACTATTGCCATTCACCCTCTTGTTTGGGCCCAGCAAGAATCTCTGTTTGTTGGCCCCAATCTATCCCCTTTCCTGGATGCCCGTTGAAACTCAACCTGGTTGTCTTACTGGACTCGAACCTGATCTTCAAACACTGTGTTTAGTCCACCACTAATACAGCCAACTTCCACATCCAGATCATAGCACATTAACATCCTTACTTTATTCCCATTGTCACTGAAGCTTTTGGCTATAAATGCCACTGTCACTACTAGACTTGAGTTCACAACCATCTCCCACACCAATAGCCCAAGTTACACCCTTTAAGAACCAAAAGACCAGAAGACATAGATGCAGAAGTAGGCCATTCAGCCCATTGATTCTGCTCCACCATGGCTGACCTGATAATCCCCAACTCCACTTTCCCGCCTTATCCCCAGAACCCTTGATTCCCTTACTGATTAAAAATCTGTCTATCTCTGCCTTGAACATACTTAGCAACCCAGCCTCGACAGCGCTCCACGGTAAAGAATTCCATAGATTCACTACCCTTAACGAAGAAATTCCTCCTCATCTCTGTCTTAAATGGTGACCCCTTACTCTGAGATTGTGTCCTCTGGTCCTAGACTCTTCTTGCAGAATCTCACTGGCTGTCCTGTCTGGAGACAATACACATCTCTTTAACCTGTGCTTAATGCTCCCTCCACTCACATTGTCTGTATCTTTAAGACCTGGTTGGCTGTAGAGATTCGCATTCTAATCAGTATTCTGTAACTTGATTTTGTGTCTCTGTGTGCCCTGTTTGAGAGCAGATATCCACTCCACCTGACGAAGGAGCAGCGCTCCGAAAGCTAATGGCATTTGCTACCAAATAAACCTGTTGGACTTTAACCTGGTGTTGTTAAAACTCTTACTGCCTAGACTCTTCCACAGGGGGAAACAACTTCATAGTTCATAGAATCCCTACAGTGCAGAAGGAGGCCATTTGGCCCATCGAGTCTGCACCATCAACAATCTCACCCAGGCCCTATCCCCGTAACCCCACGTATTTATCCTGCTAATCCCCCTGACACTAAGGGCCAATTTAGCATGGCCAATCAACCTCACCCGCACATCTTTGGACTGTGGGAGGAAACCGGGGCACCCAGAGGAAACTCAGGCAGACACAGGGAAATCGTGCAAACTCCACACAGACAGTGACCCGCGGCTGGAATTGAACCCGGGCCCCTGATGCTGTGAGGTGGCAGTGCTAACCACTGTGCCACTGTGATTCCCCTAGAACTTCTCATCATCCACCAATCACCATATCCTTTTTGACCTGGCTTCCCAATTCATCGCATCCAAAATCCTTGTCTTCATCCAATAATCTTCCTAGTGCCATGCTGCAAACTACCTTTGTTACCTCCTCCAGTCTTGGCTACTTGTTGTATTCTGCAGTCTTCCATCTTTGGATTACATTCTCTCTCAGCTCACTGCTCTTGGCTGAAGTGTGACAGAAACACTTAGGTGAACAAAAGAACCTCTGCCACACTTCCATTAAAACAGCAACAGCGAAACAGGAGAAACTCCAAGGAATTTTCTGGACCCACCTGATTATCAATATCCATTATCCTGACAACATTGCAGTTCAAAGCCAGCTCTCCGATTTCTCTACTCCAGCCACCTTTTTTTTCCTGTGGGACATTGGGCGTCGCTGGGCTGGTCAGCATTTATTGCCCATCCCTAGTTATCCTTGGAGGGCAGTTGAGAGTCAACCACATTGCTGTGGCTCTGGAGTTGGCCTGCCCAGGTAAGTTCGACAGATTTCCTTCCCTAAAGGGAACCAGATGGGTTTTTCCGACAATCGACAGTGGTTTCACGATCATCAGTAGATTCTTAATTCCTGAGTTTTTTTATTGAATTCAAATTCCACCATCTGCCGTGGCGGGATTCGAACCCGGGTCCCCCAGAACATGAGCTGAGTATCTGGATTAATTGTCTAGCGATAATACCACTAGGCCAATGCCTCCCCCTTCGCTTTTACAAAATGGAGGATTCAGTTTTGCACAATAGGAAGATGAGATTTAATCACCAGTGAATAATGTTTATCAGTTTTATCAGGGACTGAAAACAATGGGGGAAGATTTTTAATCCCCCCCAAGTGGGGGTGAACATGGAGGCGGACACTTAGGATAATTCCTGTCACCAGCCAGCATCCCAATTTTTCTCTCCCCTGGACCATTTTACCGGAGTTGGGTGAGGAAGCTCAGGGTTACACACCCATGTGGCACGCAGCCAATTGAGTCATTTCAAGGCCTATTGTCAGAGGTTGGCTGGAATTTTCCAGTTCGCCTCCAGGCCTCTCAAGGCATCAGGAAACAGGCCGGCTGAGTGGAGCCAGCTTCTCACTGCAGCCTGGAAGCCAGTACTCCAGGTAGGCTTTGAGGCCTCCCTGGATTCAGCTGAAGTCACAAGCCATTCTGTGGCCTGGATATTAAGAAGAGTTTTATTTTAAAGTTAAAAATGCTCCTGAGAGGAAACTTCCACCTTGGGATGCCCTCTCTCTCTCTCCTACCTGCCATGGAATCCTGTTGTTTCTTGAATGCTGGGGGGCCTTCAGCTTTGAGACTACACTCATTGGGACTATACTCATTGGAATTCAGAAGCATGAGGGGGGATCTTATAGAAACATATAAGATTATGAAGGGAATAGATAAGATAGAAGCAGGGAGGTTGTTTTCACTGGTGGATGAAACTAGAATTAGGCAGCATGGCCTCAAAATAAGGGGGGGGGGCAGATTTAAGACTGAGTTGAGGAGGAACTTCTTCACCCAAAGGGTTGTGAATCTGTGGAATTCCCTGCCCAGTGAAGCAGTTGAGGCTACCTCATTGAATGTTTTTAAGGCAAGGACAGATACATTTTTGAACAGTAAAGGAATTAAGGGTTATGGTGAACGGGCGGATAAGTGGAGCTGAGTCCACAAAAAGATCAGCCATGATCTTATTGAATGATGGAGCAAGCTCGAGGGGCCAGATGGCCTACTCCTGCTCCTAGTTCTTGTGTTCTTATGTTGAGAGCCCACCCACCATAAAATTGGTCATTAAGTCTGTCCTCTGGCCATTAGTTGACCAATCTGGGGAGAATCACAGCCAGGTGACTATTATCCACACAATGCAGAGATGTGGTGGCTTTGGAGGGAGTACAGAAAACGTTTACCAGGATGTTGCTTGGTATGGAGGGTATTAGCTACGAGGAGAGGTTGAATAAACTGGGATTGTTCTCCCTGGAAACATGGAGGCTGAGGGGGGGGCGACCTGATAGAAGTGTATAAAATTATGAGGGGCATAGATAAGGTGAACAGTTGGAAGCTTTTTCCCAGGGCAGAAATGACAATTACAAGGGGGCACAAGTTCAAGGTAGGGGGAGGAATGTTCAGTGGAGATGTGCGGGGGAGGTTTTTACACAGAGGGTGGTGGGGGCCTGGAATGCACTGCCAAGTGAGGTGGTTAAAGCAGATACATTAGAAACGTTTAAGACTTATCTGGATAGGCACATGAACAGGTGGGGTATAGCGGGATACAGGCGGTTGGTCTAGTAGGACAATGTGATGGGTGCAGGCTTGATGGGCCGAAGGGCTTGTTCCTGTGCTGTACTGTTCTTTGTTCTTGGAACCCTAATTTGACCCCAACATTTGGATCGAGAAGCCTCTGGGGAAAATCCTGCTCCGCATTAGCCTCAGCACTTCTGGGAACCATTTTTCATCTGAATTATTATCCAGTGAATTGGGAATGTGCGGATACTGGGTAGGAAAGCCTCACCTGCCCACCCTCCACCCCCCCCCCCCCACCCCGCGGCCCACCCATTCCCACCCACCCCCATCCAGAACATTCACACATTAAAAATGGTAAAAGTACGGTGAAGAGGGGAGAAGATTGCAGAAAGGAGAGAGACTTTATTACGCTGTTGAACTAATACTTTCTTTCGATTGATTGTTTCAGCAAGACAGGATGGATTTCTGCTGGGACCCCATCATACAGGTTGGCATCTCTTTCATCGCATGATATTGTTCCAAACGTCGTTAAATGCAGGACCACATTTAGAGAAAAAGACCAAACTGACTGGAACTCTCCAGATCCTAAATGCATTGCTCAAAGGAGTGCAGAGCCAGATGGTGCAGGAAGTTCCTGGGTTCAATTCCAGCTTGTGACGTTACTTATTCCAGGAATGTAGGTGACGTTAAGCGCTATGGGACACTACCGATGTAGACAAGAGGAGAAAAAACAAAATGAATGAATGAGTAATTGTTAAATGCCAAGCTTGAGCTTTGCCAGGTACCGGCCATGGCTCAGTGGGTAGCACCCTTGCCTCTGAGTCAACACCCTTGCCTCTGAGTCAACACCCTTGCCTTTGAGTCAACACCCTTGCCTCTGAGTCAACACCCTTGCCTCTGAGGCAACACCCTTGCCTCTGAGGCAACACCCTTGCTTCTGAGTCAACACCCTTGCCTCTGAGTCAGCACCCTTGCCTCTGAGGCAACACCCTTGCTTCTGAGTCAACACCCTTGCCTCTGAGTCAACACGCTTGCCTCTGAGTCAACATCCTTGCCTCTGAGTCAACATCCTTGCCTCTGAATCAACACCCTTGCCTCTGAGTCAACACCCTTGCCTCTGAGTCAACACCCTTGCCCCTGAGTCAACATCCTTGCCTCTGAGTCAACACGCTTGCCTCTGAGGTAACACCCTTGCTTCTGAGGCAACACCCTTGCTTCTGAGTCAACACCCTTGCCTCTGAGTCAGCACCCTTGCCTCTGAGTCAACACCCTTGCCTCTGAGTCAACACCCTTGCCTCTGAGTCAACACCCTTGCCCCTGAGTCAACATCCTTGCCTCTGAGTCAACACGCTTGCCTCTGAGGCAACACCCTTGCTTCTGAGTCAACACCCTTGCCTCTGAGTAAACACGCTTGCCTCTGAGTCAACACCCTTGCCCCTGAGTCAACATTCTTGCCTCTGAGTCAACATCCTTGCCTCTGAGTCAGCACCCTTGCCTCTGAGTCAGCACCCTTGCCTCTGAGTCAACACCCTTGCCTCTGAGTCAGCACCCTTGCTTCTGAGTCAGCACCCATGCCTCTGAGTCAGCACCCTTGCCTCTGAGTCAACACCCTTGCCTCTGAGTCAACACCCTTGCCTCTGAATCAACACCCTTGCCTCTGAATCAACACCCTTGCCTCTGAGTCAGCACCCTTGCCTCTGAATCAACACCCTTGCCTCTGAATCAACACCCTTGCCTCTGAGTCAGCACCCTTGCCTCTGAGTCAACACCCTTGCCTCTGAATCAACACCCTTGCCTCTGAATCAACACCTTTGCCTCTGAGTCAGCACCCTTGCCTCTGAGTCAACACCCTTGCCTCTGTGTCAGCACCCATGCCTCTGAGTCAACACCCTTGCCTCTGAGTCAAAAGATTCAAGCCCCACTCCATAAATTCTAGGATGCCACTCCAGTGCAATATGGAGAGAGTGCTGCACTGTTGGTGTCTTTCAGATGAAGCATTAAACCTAGACCCTATCTGCTCTGAAGTGGATTTAAAAGATCCCATGAAACTATTCAAAACAGAGGAGATCTCACCTTTGTCCTGGCCGATACTTATAGAAACATAGGATTTATGAGCAGGGGGAGACCATATTACGAGCCTGCTCTGCCATTCAATAATCTGGTTGTGGTCTCAATTCCTCTCTCCTGTCTGCAACCACCGCCCCCCCCCCACCCCCGAGGGCCCCCCCCCCCTGGCCTCGGCCCAATAGTCCAGGGATAGGGCCTGGGTGGGATTGTGATCGGTGCAGACTCGATGGGCCGAATGGCCTGTTTCTGCACTGCAGGATTCTATGATTCTCTGAATTGCTTCTAAAGCAATTATCTCCTTTTTCAGATAAGGAGACAAAAGCTGCATACAGTTTTCTAGATGTGGTCTCGCCAATGCCCTGGATAGCTACAGTGAAGTTTCCTTGCTTTTGAATTCCATTCCCCTTACAATAAATGCCAACACTCCATTTGCCTTCCTAGTCACTTGCTGTACCAGCATGTTAACATTTTGTGACTCATGTACCAGGACACCCAGATCCCTCTGTACCACCGAGTTCTGCAATCCCTCTGCATTTAGACATATTCTGCTCTCCCTGTCAAAGTAGACAAGTTCACATTTTCCCACATTATATTCCATCTGCCAAATTGTCACCCATTTACCCAAGCTACATTGCTAAAAATAGATTATCTGGAAATTAACACATTGGCTGGAATTCCCCGGCCATTCACGCCAGCGGGATTCTCTTGTCTCACTGGCAGCGCACTCCCGCCCGCCTGCTTCCCGGCGGCGAGGTGACATCAACAGGAAATCCCATTGAGAGCAACGGGACCGGAAAATCCCACCGCCAATCAACTGCGTGCTATCTCCCGCACCGGGAAACACCTGGTTGGGAGGTTGGAGAATCATAGAATCCATACAGTGCAGAAAGAGGCCATTTGGCCCATCGAGCCTGCACTGACAACAATCCCACCCAGGCCCCATTCCCGTAACCCCATGTATTTAGCTTACTAATCCCCCTGACACTAAGGGGCAATTTACTATGGCCAATCCACCTAGCCTGCACATCTTTTGGACTGTGGGAGGAAACCGGAGCACCCGGAGGAAACCCATGCAGACATGGGGCGAACGTGCAGATTCCACACAGTCACCCAAGGCTGGAATTGAACCCAGGTCCCCGGTGCTGTGAGGCAGCAGTGCTAACCACTGTGCCACCCCAATCTCGCCCATTATTGTTGCGGGAGCTTGCTCTGTGCAAATTGCCTGTTGTTTTGTGCATTACTATAGCGATTACACTTTAACGGTACTGTACTGCCTGTAAATTGCTTTACGGTTATGAAAGGCATGATATAAACTCAAGTCTTCATTTAGAAACCTGTAGTTTTAAGAGAAAGGGAAGACTGATGATGAAGACTGATAGGTGGGCACGGTGGCACAGTGGTTAGCACTGCTGCCTCACAGCGCCAGGGACCCAGGTTTGATTCCCGGCTTGGGTCACTGTCTGTGTGGAGTTTGCACGTTCTCCCTGCGTCCGCATGGGTTTCCTCCGGGCGCTCCGGTTTCCTCCCACAGTCCAAAGATGTGCGGGTTAGGTGGATTGGCCATGGTAAAATTGACCCGAGTGTCAGGAGGTTTAGCAGGGTAAATACGTGGGGTTACAGGTATAGGGCCTGGGTGGGATTGTGGTTGGTGCAGACTCGATGGGCCGAATGGCCTCCTTCTGCATTGTAGGGATTCTATGATTCTATGAAGATTTGCATAGTTGGCACTGGAATCACAATAGCAGAGAGCTGAGCTGGCAGCGAGGATGGGAGAGCTGATTGAAGTTAGGAAGGTGTGTTCCAATTGATGTAACAAACTCAGAGCAAAGCAGGGGCTGCAAAATCGAGCAGGATTTTCAGTTCTGCTCAAATGGACATTTGAGGAAGTGACATCGTCTTCTGTCTGCTCACACAAGCCGTTTAGTCTCAGGCTTGAAGAATGAATGAAGCAGAAGAAAGATATCATCTCCCTGGGACAATGAGTCCAACCAACAAAGAGAGGACAACGGGAGAACTTTGCAAAAGAAAACACAATCTGAGCTCTTCCAGCCCCCCACATCCCGAAAGCCTCCACATTGCAAAAGTTCTGTGGAACAAAGGGACCTTGGCGTGTTTGTCCACAGGTCTCTGAAGGCAGAAGGACGTGTTAGTCGAGTGTGTAAAAGGCATATGGGACATTTGTCTTTATCAATCAGGGTATAGATTACAAAAACAGGGAAGTTCATGTTGGAGTTGTATAGAACTTTGGTGAGGCCACAGCTGGAGTACGGTGTGTAGTTCTGGTTGCCACATTATAGGAAGGATGTGATTGCACTGGAAGGGCTGCAGAGGAGATTCACTAGGATGTTGCCTGGGATGGAACATTTAAGCTATGAAGAGAGGTTGGATAGGCTTGGGTTGTTTTCGTTGGAGCAGAAAAGACTGAGGGGGCGATTGAAGTGCACAAGATTATGAGCGACATGGACAGAGTGGATAAGGAGCAGCTGTTCCCCTTAGTGGAAGGGTCAGTCGCGAGGGGACATAGGTCCAAGGTGAGGGACAGGAGGTTTAGGGGGGATGTGAGGAAAAATCCTTTACCCAAAGGGTGATGACAGTCTGGAATGCGCTGCCTGGGAGGCCTCATATCCTTTGAAAATACCTGGATGAGCACTTGACACATCATAACATTCAGGGCTATGCGCTGGCAGATGGGATTAGGTGGGAGTTCAGGTGTTTCTAATGTGTCGGTGGCGACTCAATGGGCCGAAGGGCCTCTTCTGCACGCTATGATTCTATGATATGTCACAGAGATGTAAAAGATGATAAAACCTGTTTTTTTGTGTTCTAAGGCAGGTAATGATGTGATATTGCAAGGGATGTGATACATTAGTAATCTGTTTAAAGTTATATGGTTATACACTATTTAACTGAAATCTGATTGGACATTCTGCGATTTCTTTTGTAATTCTTCTTTTCTTTGGGATTTAGAATTGTTTTGGGAGCACGAACGTCATTTTCTCTGGCTCTAAGCAAACTCTGAATGGCTACGACATCACCGCACTTGCCAGGTCATCGCTGGTTGGTAGGTTGTTGGGCATCGTTTGTAAGTTCTTCAGGGCAAAACTGATCTGAAACTTCTTCCACTGAGGCGTTAGCATGTTGAACGTTACTCCGTCTACAAGATGTTTACTCCCTGCACGACCGTTACCAAAACCCAAGGGGCCCCGGGGCTATTGAAATCATGTTGGGTCAGGTGTCCCAGCTGTTGGGGTTCTAGGGCAGATCATAGAGTCTCTACAGTGCAGAGGGAGGCCATTCAGCCCATCAAGGCTGCACCGACACTGGAGTAAGGCTCTGCTGTGACTTGAACCGAGGATCGTCGGTTTACTAGACAGGCACTTTAACCAACTGAGCCACACACACAATAGAACATGGAATCCCTACAGTGCAGAAGGAGGCCATTCGGCCTGCACCGACAACACCTAGGCCTTATCCCTGTAACCCCACATATTTATCCCGCTAATTCTTCTAATTTACGCATCCTGGGACACTAAGGGGGAACTTAGCATGGTCAATCAACCTAACCGCCACATCTTTGGACTGTGGAAGGAAACCGGAGCACCCGGAAGAAACCCACGCAGACACGGGAAGAATGTGCAAACTCCATACAGACAGTGACCCAAGACGGGAATCGAACCCGGGTCCCTGGAGCTGTGAGGCAGCAGTGCTAACCACTCTGCCACCATGCTGCCCCAATGGGGGCAATTTTCCTTTCCCGCCTGTAACGGGAATTGAAGCGGGTGTGGGGAAGGACGGATCATGTAAAGGGTGTGATTTTCCGGTATTGGGGCAAGCAGAGCTGGAAAATCCCATCCATAGGATCAGAATTGGCGTAACGAGGTGGCCACCTCAGGAAGGTATGGGGTTAGCCATGGCATGAATAGAGGTTGCCCAAAAACTACCAGCCTTTCACCTTAGGCCAGTTAGCCCACTTTGATTGATGGTCTGGGATCTAACACAGGTGATGATCTTCAACAAGTTTGCTGCCTCTGATTTCAGGGACCAATAGGCATCCCTTCAGCCCTGTTTTTACATACACCTGACTATGGATGGGTGGATGTATCATGCACCCACACATTGGCCCCAATATTGATAGAGGAGGTCTGTGTGGGTGAGATCAGGGCTTCTGAGGGAAGTGCAGAAGTCTGTTTGACTTGACTTCAAGTCGGAAGGTCAGGACCAGGAAGAAGCATGGTTTGATGACCCTGGGGGTATTTTGTACAGGAGGTAAGGTTAGGAGTTGGGGTGCAGGGGAAATCCTCGTTCCTCTTGGCTCACATGCAGCACTGTAAAGGTACTTGCTCTGCCCAAAGCTTTCTCCGCTTCATTGACCGGGTTTCCCGAGGTCTGGGTAAGCCAGCCAGCCACAGTTAAATCAGAGGTTGCAGCCCTCGCAAAAGTAGGAGCGACTCGGATCCGAGGGTACAGACCCAGACTAAAGGGACGGCCCTTTAGAACCGAGATGGGGAGGAATTTCGTCAGCCAGAGAGTGGTGAATCTGTGGAACTCTTTGCCGCAGAAGGCTGTGGAGGCCGGGTCATTGAGCGTATTTAAGACAGAGATAGGTTCCTGACTGGTAAGGGGATCAAAGGTTATGGTGAAAAGGCGGGAGAATGGGGTTGAGAAACTTATCAGTCATGATCGAATGCTGGAGCAGACACGATGGGCAGAATGGCCCAATTCTGCTCCTATGTCTTATGGAAGCAGAATCCATTGTAACTTTCAAAAGGGAATTGGATAAATATTTGAAAAGGAATTATTTAGCAGGGCTGTGTGGAATGTGCTAAGGACCAGATCAGAAACTCCAAAGTATGTTATGAAGTTAGCCTAGACCCTAACTTTTAGATTTGGTTTTGGCATTAGGGTGAGCGTGAGGTGTTTCACTCCAGGTATGATTCAAGTGACCCACTAGGAAGCTTTTATCAAAACAACCTTTATTTAAAAACACAATTAGAATATAACAGAAATATTTAGCATCATTGTTACCAATTAAACTACTTAAACATGGCAATGTATAATTCTGAACAGCTAGCTATCTCTATTGTTCCAATTTAGCTGTATTCCCCACAGACTTAAATCCCTTCTTTAGAACCAGTTAGCAAAGAAAGCAAAGATGCTTACATAGATACTAGATTTTGACACTTCTGGAGAATGTACCAGACAGACACTTGTCTCCTAATTCTCATGCAGCTACTTCCAGAGAAAGTTCCACACCCAAACAATAGAATCTCACAGGTAAAGGCTTATTTCTGGGCAGATTCTCGTCTCTACTTCAAACAGAGCAAGAGATACAGAGAAAGCAACCTCTCTCTAAAAATCCCGAAAGCAGACCAAACTTGGTTTCTCTGTGTAAGCCTAGCTATACCCAGTCATAGAATCATAGAATCCTACAGTGCAGAAGGAGGCCATTCAGCCCATCGAGTCTGCACCAAGCACAATCCCACCCAGGTCCCATGCCCACAACCCCCATGTATTTACCTAGCTAGTCCCCCTGACACTAAGCGGCAATTTAGCATGGCCAATCCACTAACCCACACATCTTTGGACTGTGGGAGGAAACCAGAGCACCTGGAGGAAATCTATGCAGACACAGGGAGAATGTGCAGACTCTGCAGAGACAGTGACCCAAGACGGGATTCGAACCCAGGTCCCTGGTGCTGTGAGGCAGGAATGCTAAGCACTGTGCCACCGTGCCGCCCAAACATATGATCATACCTGTCAATCAACCTAATCAAGTCCCACTCTGCAATATCCCAGGGGAAAACACAACACAACACAACCCTGCATTAACTCAGTTCAAAACAAACACTGCAACAATTAAGATCAATATTGTTGTTACAGTAACAATACAGTGCTGCTGGATCCAAACAGAATGGCTTGGATAAAATGGAAGGGACACATTCAGCACAGAAGAACGACTAAAATATATTTCTTAAAAGCACAGTATCGTCACAAATGGGCAAGAGAGTGGAAGTAACTGAGTAGCTTTTTCAAAGAGCCAGCACAAGCACAGTGGGCTGAATGGCCTGCTTCTGTGCTGTTTCTACAGATACGGTAGAACAGGGCCTGACATCTTCTCGTGCGACTTGTGTGCACGGCCATTGACCAAAATATCATGTGAGGGCGCAATGACATCTGGGTGGGCCCTACTTTATAGGTGAAATTCTGACCCTAATTTTAGACTCCCCAGCCAGGGCAGAGGAAACTTCTGTTCAGCTTGCACCCGGTTAAGCCCCATAAGGATGTTATAAGTTTCAATGGGATCTCGGTTTGCTGAATTCTAAAGGCATAATCTACTCAATCTCTTGGCAGCGTATACATTACTTGAGGAGTCCGATTCCTTGATTATCCGATAAGGATAGATATGTCCGTAATTGGCCCAAAGCAAACTTCTCCTAAATCCAAGGTGAATTCAGAATGCAAATCTACAAAAAAATGTGCCTCTCTGAATGTTTAATTTCTGGCAGAGTTTCAGGCCTGTGTCTAAACCTTTCTGCATTCAGTCTGTTCACCCAATGCCGACATGATAATGGAGCCGAAATTCACACAGGACTCACTCGAAACAGCCCCGGGGAAACGAGTCATCAATCTGTAAATTAAAGTAGAGAAAAGCATTGATAACGTTCACCCAGCTGAGAGAAATTAGATTCATTTTGCGAGTGTCACATGCCAGGTGTGATCTAAACTATGAGTGGGATTTTACAGTCTAGCTCGGATGAGACTGGAAATTCCCACTAAGGTCAACGGAAATTTCCGTTGTCGGACCCTCGTTGGCGCTGATTCCGTGGCGAGTGAGGTGGTAAAGTTCCGGCCTATTTGTCTTTGGCGTAGTTTCTGCCTGGGTGCTAAATAACACCACTCAAACTTGACCATGACACTCCAAGGGTGATTTTCTGACTTTGCCCCATGACAAAGAGCTGCGCCCAATGGTAATGCATAGCAGACACAATGCAGCACACCATTTTCCATCTATGATTTCCAGTGACAGTAGGTTGTGGGTTCAAACCCCACTCCTGACTTAAGGGCATAATCTAGACCACCACTTCAGTGCAACACTAAACAAGTGGCGCGGTGGCACAATGGTTAGCACTGCTGCCTCACTGCACCAGGGACCCGGGTTCAATTCTGGTCTTGGGTCACTGTCTATGTGAAGTTAGCACATTCTCCCCGTGTCTGTGTGGGTTTCCTCCGGGTGCTCCGGTTTCCTCCCACAGTCCAAAGATGTGCGGGTTAGGTAGATTGGCCATGCTAAATTGCCCCTTAGTGTCAGGGCGATCAGCAGGGTAAATACCTGGGGTACGGGGCTAGCGCCAGGGTGGGATTGCTGTCAGTGCAGGCTAGTTGGATTGGCCATGGTAAAATTGCCCCTTATTGTCCCAGGATGTGTAGGTTAAGGGGATTAGTGGGGTAAATACGTCGGGTTATGGGGATAGGGCCTGGTAAGATGCTCTGTCGGAAAGCTGGTACAGACCTGATGGGCCAAATGGTCTCCTTCTGCACTGTAGGGATTCAATGATGATTCTTCTATGAAGTACGGCATTGTCTGAACACAGCATGGCTATTGGGTCAAACCACAACATGATTTAGTGCTATTTAACTGCAAGTCTTTCTCTAAGTTTAACTCCGATTAGGACATGCCCCAATGCTTCCTGCCCTCTTCCACGTCCTGCAAGAAAGTTAACCTGTCAATGAAAACAGAAATCGCTGGAAAAACCCGGCAGGTCTGGCAACATCCATGGAGAGAGAAATAGAGTTAATGCTCCGAGTCCGTATCACTCTCTTTGCCTTTATAAAATTAACCTGTCGATGGCTAACCTTGCTTTTACCTGAAAAATGCAAATGAAAAGCAAAGGGTTAAGTAAAATGATTTCCAATTAGTTTTATTAAATATCGAGACAGCAAACAGACAAATGAAAGGAACTGGTGTGCAAATGGAGAAGAAGGAGCTGTGATCTAAGGGGTTGAGGTTTTCAGGAATTCTTCATTTATAATACTCACCATTTGAAATTCAGATAGTTACTCTCTTCAGTATGGAATGAAATGTGCGGATTTTTTGTAGTGAAGAGTGATATTGATTTTCTGTTGCAGGTCTGGTTCAGACTGTGAAGGATCACATAACAAAGCCGACAGCTATGGCCCGCGGGCGAGTTGCTCATCTAATTGAATGGAAGGGTTGGGGTTCACACGGGAGAGGATCTAACACTTGTCCGATGGATGAAGTCCATTACTCCAGTCTCACTGACGAACTGAAAGAGGCTCGCTTTGCAGCCGGTAAGATGTGTCACGCTGTGTTGGACATTGTGTCCCACTCAAGATGGAAGTAAAGCAGTCAGTTACAGTACTGGCTCTAAGCCAAATGTCCACTCAATCAACATGGGGGAGATAGTCAACGATCCCCATCTTTCCTCTGCCCCAATTCGATCCATTGTGTCACATTGTAGCAGGACAGGGTCAAAGAATTTGACCATCAAAAAACTGATTTTTAAAAATTCATTCATGGGGCACGGGCGTCGCTGGCTGGCCAGCATTTATTGCCCATCCCTATTTGCTCTTGTTCAGAGTGGCAGGTGAGAGTCGATCACATTGCTGTGGCTCTGGAGTCACATGTAGGCCAGACCGGGTAAGGGCGGCAGATTTCCTTCCCTAAAATACATTAGCGAACCAGATGGGTTTTTCCGACAATCGACAATAGTCATCGTTCTTAACTCCAGATTTTTTTTATTGAATTCAAATGCCACCAGCTGCCGTGGCAGGATCCGAACCTGGGTCCCCAGAACATTAGCTAAGTTTCTGGATTAATAGTCTAGCGATAATACCACTAGGCCATTGCCTCCCCTGTAAACCTAAGATGTACGAATGAGCTGCTGGGTAGTTTCAACCCTTGATCTATTGATCTAAAGTTTACCAGGGGAGCGGAGGAGGCTGAGGGGAGACTTAATAGAGGTTTATAAAATGATGAAGGGGATAGTAAGAGTGAATGTTCAAAGACTATTTCCTCGGGTGGATGAAGCTATTACAAGGGGGAATAACTATAGGGTTCATGGTGGGAGATATAGGAAGGATATCAGAAGTAGGTTTTTTACGCAGAGAGTGGTTGGGGTGTGGAATGGATTGCCTGCAGTGATAGTGGAGTCAGACACTTTAGGAACATTTAAGCGGTTATTGGATAGGCACATGGAGCACACCAGGATGATAGGGAGTGGGATAGCTTGATCTTGGTTTCAGATAAAGCTCGGCACAACATCATGGGCCGAAGGACCTGTTCTGTGCTGTACTGTTCTATGTTCTATATGTAAACTAGTGAAGTTCTAGTGTTGTGTTAAGGCATTGACCTCGAGGCTCTCTCTATACCACATGGAAGTGACCAAGGCCAGGTCTTCCGGCTCACACTTAGCTCTTCAATGTGGAAAATCTGTGCTGAAAACAGAAGTCAAAAGCCCAACAGAGTTGGGCTCCCCCAATCCATTGGCTCCCCCTAGTGAAACCTGGCAACAACACTAACTACTCCACTTCCTTAAGGGGAGATACTCTTGTTCTAGTGCTGCTGCACTACTCCAGGTGTATGTGTTCCCTGCATACAACAGATGCATTAAAACAGCATATAAAATGTTGGGAAGAGCAAAACTGATGGCAGAATTTTCCACACACTTCCCCTTCGGACCACTGCAGCTCCTATCACTGCAGGGACTAGGGCGAGCCAATCAGATTGGTCGGCACCTCTCTAAGGCGGGACTTCCTCCCGAATGAGGAGCAGAATTCCCGCCTGCAGCCAATTGACACCCATTCGGACGTGAAAAGGCTGCGGGATAGGGGGTTAATTCAGATGGCCAGAAGGGAAACCCTGCCATCCGCAATGTTCAGGTCACTGAAGGCATTATGCTTGGTCCCCACTCCAAACTCTGTTCCTTGCTCCTGACTCCATCCCTCTCCCTGGCAGCAGTCTGAGATTAAGCCAGTCCGTTCCCAATCTTGGTGTTACATAGGATTCCAAGATGAGATTCTGACCTCACACTTGGGCCATCACTAACACTGTCCACTCCCACCTCCGTAATATTGCCCGATTTTGCCTCTGTGTCAGCACATCTGTGGTTAAGAACACATGATGTGGAGATGCCGGCGTTGGACTGGGGTAAACACAGTAAGAAGTTTAACAACACCAGGTTAAAGTCCAACAGGTTTATTTGGTAGCAAAAGCCACACAAGCTTTCGAAAGCTTGGATGGATTCCTGATCGGTAAGGGAATTAAGGGTTATGGGGATCGGGCGGGTAAGTGGTACTGATCCACGTCAGATCAGCCATGATCTTATTGAATGGCGGGGCAGGCTCGAGGGGCTAGATGGCCTACTCCTGCTCCTATTTCTTAAGTTCTTATAGTTTTCCCAGTTAGTAACAGTAGCTCTCACTTACAACATTAACAATTGATGCCATCGTTAGCTCTGCATTCAACTATTCTCGAAAGCTTGTGTGGCTTTTGCTACCAAATAAACCTGTTGGACTTTAACCTGGTGTTGTTAAACTTCTTACTGTGTTAAGAACACACACAACCTTTCCCCTTGTCCCCAAACTAGTGAAAAACAGTTCTTATATATATGTCTTGATGCACCTGTACAGGGCATTGGTGAGGCCGCAGCTGGAATACTGTGTGCAGTATTGGTCCCCTTATATGAGGAAGGATATATTGGCATTGGAGGGAGTGCAGAGAAGGTTCACCAGGTTGATACCGGAGATGAGGGGTTTGGATTATGAGGAGAGGCTGAGGAGATTGGGTTTGTACTCGTTGGAGTTTAGAAGGATGAGGGGGGATCTTATGGAGACTTATAAGATAATGCGGGGGCTGGATAGGGTGGAGGCGGAGAGATTCTTTCCACTTAGTAAGGAAGTTAAAACTAGAGGACACAGCCTCAAAATAAAGGGGGGTCGGTTTAAGACAGAGTTGAGGAGGAACTTCTTCTCCCAGAGGGTGGTGAATCTCTGGAATTCTCTGCCCACTGAGGTGGTGGAGGCTACCTCGCTGAATATGTTTAAAGCGCGGATGGATGGATTCCTGATCGGTAAGGGAATTAAGGGTTATGGGGATCGGGCGGGTAAGTGGTACTGATCCACGTCAGATCAGCCATGATCTTATTGAATGGCGGGGCAGGCTCGAGGGGCTAGATGGCCTACTCCTGCTCCTATTTCTTAAGTTCTTATAGTTTTCCCAGTTAGTAACAGTAGCTCTCACTTACAACATTAACAATTGATGCCATCGTTAGCTCTGCATTCAACTATTCCAATGCACTCTCAGCAGGTTTCCCACATTCACCCTCTGTAACCTTCAGACCGTTCAACACCCTGCTATCTGTGTCTTAACTCAGATAACTTAACTTGGGACCCGCCCTGAGTGGGCAGTCAACGTTTGGAGTGTGGCGCAAGTAGACTGAATGAAGATCTGTGTTCCCTGACGCCTGGATGTGGAGTAGTTCTTGGAGAGAGACCTCAATACTCAGAGATTTAACATAAAACATATCCCTTTGACCAAGCTTTTGGTCATCTGACCTAATGGGCGAGATGTTCCGGCCACGCTCACCCCAAAACCGGAAAATCCTGCCGGAGGTTAATGGGATTCCTGTGGTGGGCGGGACAGGAAAATTCCCCCCAATATCTCCTTATGTGGCTTGGTACCATACTTTTGTTTCATAATCTGCCTGTAAAGCATGTTGGGATGTTTCACGATGTTGAAGGAGCTATATAAATTCAGGTTGCTGTTCATAGAATCATAGAATCCCTACAGTGCAGAAGGAGGCCATTCGGCCCATCGAGTCTGCACCAACCACAATCCCACCCAGGCCCCATCCCCGTAACTCCACATATTTACTCCGCTAATCCCCTGACACTAAGGGGTAATTTAGCATGGCCAATCAACCTAACCCGTTGGAGTGTGGGAGGAAACCGGAGCACCCGGAGGAAACCCATGCAGACATGGGGAGAACGTGCAAACTCCACACAGACAGTGACCCAAGGCCGGAATTGAACCCAGGCCCCTGGTGCTGTGAGGCAGCAGTGCTAACCACTGTGCCGCCATGCCGCCCGATTGTTGAAGTTATTTGTTTAGCATAACAGAACATTCCATGATACTCTGCAAGGTGGAGAGGATTTGGACAGCAAGCAGACATTCAGATAAGAATTACAGAAGATAGAATCCCAACAGTGTAGCAGGAGGCCATTCGGCCCATCGAGTCTGTACTGACAACAAACCCACCTAGGCCCGATCCCCGTAACGCCACATATTTACCCCACTAACCTACGCATCCCAGGACACCAAGGGGCAATTTAGAATCATAGAATCCTACAGTGCAGAAGGAGGTTATTCAGCCCATTGAGTCTACACCAACCACAATTGCACCCAGGCCCTAACCCCATAACCCCATGCATTTACCTTAGTTAGTCCCCCCTAACACTAAGGGGCAATTTAGCATAGCCAATCAATCTAACCCGCACATCCTTAGTCACAAGTAGGCTGGGAGGAAACCAGAGCACCCGGAGGAAACCCACGCAGACACGGGGAGAATGTGCAACTCCACACAGACAGTGACCCAAGTCGGGAATTGAACCAAGGTCGGTGGAGCTGTGAAGCAGCAGTGCTAACCACTGTGCCACTGTGCCAACCGGGCAGAAGTGGTGTCTGAAGAGAGGTTATGGGAGGGCTTTTGAACTGGAGAGAGAGATAGGGGTTTAACAGTGGGATCATTCAGGCACAGACTTACATTTTGCAAATAAGAAATGTCGCAAGTTTCAACACTGAAGCACCACAAATTAATTATATTTTTGACTACAGCATCAAGAGCCTGATTTAGTTTTACGTTGTGCTTCCTTCAGTTTGATTGGACTTTAATTTGGGCTATTTTATTAATGGAATCTAACTGAGATGGCGATTGATTTCTGTTGAGTGATACTGGGGTTTCTTTGCCCAATGCCATCCCTCTTGGTCTAGTTAAAATAGCTTTCATTCCTGTCAATTCTTAGCTTTAATGTTGATACTCTTTAGCTTTCATTGGCTAATTCCATCTATTTTTTCTTTTGAATAGGTGTTGCTGAACAGTTTGCCATTACTGAAGCTACACTAAGCGCTTGGTCCTCTCTGGACACAGAGGAGGTTATGGGGAGCAGTAGCCTGAGCAACACAATGGACTACCTCAGTAGGTCAAATTTGTTATCTGTCTGTCGTGTGGAGTATAAATCTCATTATAATGTTCATTCGAATGGAAAGACCTTTCATCTCTTCCTATCAAATGCCATTGCATTGCAAAATCGTTCTGTTTCTGATATGATCCCAGTCATCTTTCCTTGTCACCCTTTCCAGTTGTTGGTCATTCCCTAAAGAAACACATAGCACGCGAGACCTTGCCATAAAATAGGGCGGCACGGTGGCACAGTGGTTAACACTGCTGCCTCACAGCACCAGGGACCCAGGTTCGATTCTGGCCTCGGGTGACTGTGTGTGTGGAGTTTGCACGTTCTCCCCATGTCTGAGTGGGTTTCCTCTGGGTGCTCCGGTTTTCTCCCACAGTTCAAAGATAAATAAAACTTATTTCTTAGTCACAAGTAGGCTTACATTCATACTGCAATGAAGTTACTGTGAAAATCCCCTTGTCGTCATACTCCGGCGCCTGTTCGGGTACTCTGAGGGGGAATTTTAGCACGGCCAATTCACCTAATCTGCACATCTTGTGTGGGTTAGGTTGATTGGCCATGATAAATACCCCTTATCAGGGGGATTAGCAGGTTAAATATATGGGGATAGGGCCTGGGTGGGATTGTTGTTGGTACAGGCTCGATGGGCTGAATGGCCTCCTTCTGCACTGTAGGAATCATATGATTCTATAAAAATGGCAGAATGTTATTTCTGGTGAGAAAACCGACCGGTGGGATTCTCCAGTCTCGCTACAGCGAACAGAGATTTGGCTGAGCACCAAATTCTCCGTCCTCTCTGGTATGGTGGCGGGACGTGGATGGCCAGAGAATTCTGGCACACGTGCTTCTTTCCAGAGAAATAGGCAGGTTTTCCCTCCAGATCTTACGACACTCACGCCAAATAAAATCAAGGGGCGTGTTTCACGATGTCATACAGAGGGGCGGAGTCTCAACACAAAACCCGGCTGCTCAGAGATCGGGGCGCCATCTTTAAAGGGCACTCCAAACATAACCTGGGTAAGTCTTCCCAGCCCTCAGCCCACCACAGAGGTCTCAGGGTCCCCCCGTCCCCATCCCTCCACACTTCTCTACCTCTCCCCGCCCCCCAATCATCGACCTCTTCCTCCCCCACCCCTCCCCCCGATCATCTCCATCTCCTCTGATCATTCCTGGCCAGCACCACATTTAAATGACTGCCAACCACCGCCCCCCCCCCCCCCCCTCCCACCCCATCACCATGAGACTCCCACTCAGTGTAACCTTCTAACATGGAGTGTATTCGGGCAACAAGCAAGCTCCCCACTTACTGACACAGCCACTGACTATAATGATGTGATGTGTTGGTTAGGAGTTACAGCACAGAAGGAGACCATGAGACTCATCAGGCTACCCTGTTGCTCTTTCTCCAGTGGCAATTTCTCCAATCCAGTTCTCTTGATCGATTCCAGTATCCTTGAATATTTTTCCTTTTCAAATGCTTATCGAATCACCTGTGAAATACTATTGTGTCTGTCCCAATAGGGTCACTTCTGGTAAGAGTTCCTAACTTTCCTCTTTATTGTTCCCATAGAATCCCTACAGTGCAGCAGTAGGAGGCCATTCAGCCCATTGAGCCTGCACCGACAACAATGCTACCCAGACCATATTCCCGTCGCCCCCATGTATTTACCCTGCTAATCCCCTGACACTAAGAGATAATTGAGCATGGCCAATCCACTTAACCTGCACATCTTTGGAGTGTGTGAGGAAACTGGAGCGCCTGGAGGAAACCCACGCAGACACGAGGAGAATGTGCAAACTCCGCACAGACAGTGACGCAAGGCCGGAATTGAACCCAGGTCCCTGACACTGTGAGGCAGCAGTGCTAACCTCCGTGTTCTGATCTGTCAATGCCAGTAGGCAAACAAGTCTTCACTATCCTTTTTAAAAGCTCTTATAAGCTTTAAAAATTCAGTCATATCAACTCTGGGGCTCTTTTTTTGGATGAAAATGGCAGTGTTTTGAGACTTTGAAACATAACCACACTCTTTGAATGCTGGAATGGAGCTGCATCCTTTCCATGGCTTGAATGTCCTTCCTATCCCGGGATGTCCATGTACAGTATGCCAAGTGTGGCCTAATATTTTGCACCAGTTCACCTGACTTCCGTGCTTTTATATTTAACATCCCGAGGCATGGAATGGTACGTGAACCATTTAACCTGAGTTCAGCATTCCCTTCTCACACTAAATGCAGCAACCACTTACCAGCATAATCAATACCTGCTCGAAATAATTCAATAAATTCCCAACACACCACTGAGAGATATCCAGCCCCTACAATCAGAGTGGGTAAACAAGCCGAGTGACTCACCATCAGAAGGCATTCAACCCAGTGGCAATCTGACTACCTTTAGCCTTCCTACTGTGAGGAACTATGTAACTTCTCCTTCCGACTGTGTGTTATGTTCCTACATAGTGTTATAATTCATGTAGTATTAAGAGCTAAGCAGAACGATGGATTACATAGCTGGTAGGATGGTTTTCATTTCCTGTAAACATATTTCATACGCTGCACTCTTACTCTGTCGTCCTACAGAACCGAGACCATAGACCATAAGATATAGGAGCAGAATTAGTCCATCCAGCCCATCAAGTCTGCTCTGCCATTCAATCATGGCTAATATGTTTCTCAACCCCATTCTCCTGCCTTTTCCCCGTAACCTTTCATCCCCTTACCAATCAAGAACCTATCTCCGTCTTAAATACACTCAATGACCTGGCCTCCACAGCCTTCTGTGGCAATGAATTCCACAGGTTCCCCACCCTCTAGCTGAACAATTCCTCCTCATCTCGGTTCTAAAGGTTGCAGGATTGTATTTTTTCTTGTGGGGTCGGGGGATTAGCAATAAACAGTTAGTTATTTCAAATTATGTACAGGTCAAACTAAGCTGGAAAATGACACTGACATGGTGGCACAGTGGTTAGCACTGCTGCCTCACAGCGCCAGGGACCCGGGTTCAGTTCCAGCCTCGGATCACTGTCTGTGTGGAGTTTTGCACATTCTCCCCGTGTCTGCGTGGGTTTCCTCCGGGTGCTCCGGTTTCCTGCCACAGTCCAAAGATGTGCTGGTTAGGTGGATTGGCCATGCTAAAATGCCCCTTAGTGTCAGGGGGACTAGCTAGGGTAAATGCATGGGGTTACAGGGATAGGGCCTGAGTGGGATTGTGGTTGGTGCAGACTCGATGGGCCGAATGGCCTCCTTCTGCACTGTAGGATTCTATGATCTCAAGATCATCTATGATTTGAGAGATACTTGTCTGAAGAATTTGTTCGCTCCTCCTGCAATACGACATCTGGCACGTGGTGTTTTTATGTACACAACATTTGCTGCCAATCCCATTTATAGCACAGTTCAGCGAGAGACAGAGTAGCAACAGCCAGGACCAAAGATGGTGCCACTCAAATCATCACAGCTCTGTTTTAGGCAGCGGGGTCCTTTTATCTGTCCTTAAGGCGTCCTTAATTTCTCCATAAAGTTAACAGTTCCAAATCCACTGGATGGAGAAAATATCTAAACTTAACTATGTGAATTCAACCAATTATTTAAAGTCGTGGTGTCACATTTTTAACCCCTGGTGGGATAGAAGTGAATTAAAATGGATTATTTGGAGACAAGTTCCAGATGCGGGTTTCCACAATGTAGTGGTTATCACATTCGCCTAACGCGCGCAAGGTCCCCGGTTCGAAACCAGGCGGAAAAATTTGTAGGGGGTTTTAGTTCAGTTGGGCAGCGTGGTTGGGGAAGGGCCTGTTCCTGTGCTGTAATTTTCTTTGTTCTTTATACGATAGTGACTTTTAAGGGGCGTCTTGGCAAATACATGAATAGGATGGGAATAGAGGGATATACCAGATTGACATAATTAGTTTTCTCGTGTGTCAGACCAGTCCATATGCACAGCTGGGTATTAGTGGCCATCTTGCATTCGCAAGTGACACGGTGATGTGTAAATGCTGTTGGCATTCGGCACTGAACGGGCGGTTTTCTTTGCACAATGAACCTTCGGCATTTTTGTGTTTAGTTTATTTATTAGTGTAGGCTTCTCGGCCTTTTGGCTAAGATCAAGTGTAGTATGGATAGGATGCTGTGCTTGGTTGAGGTCATTCGGTTTCATTTAAACTTCATTTGAAGCAATTTTTAAAAGCGGCATCTCGGCCTTTTGGCTAAGATGCAAATGAGATCAAGCCTTGGAGGAGGTGAGTCTGCACCTACTCCAATCAGCTTAGCTCATGTAGATCAGGCCCAAGACAGGAGTGGAGGCCCTGTCTTGTCAGCTTGGATTGGAAATGTCTCAATTTGTTGAGACTCTGAATTGGACTTGATTTGATTGAATTGGAAAAATATTTTAAAAAAATTAGTGTAGGCTTACATTAACACTGCAGTGAAGTTACTGTGAAAATCCCCTAGTCGCCACACTCCGGTGCCTGTTCGGGTACACTGAGGGAGAATTTAGCACAGACAATGCACCTAACCAGCACGTCTTTCCGACTGTGGGAGGAAACTGGAGCACCCGGAGGAAACCCACGCAGACACGGGGAGAACGTGCAGACTCTGCACAGACAGTGACCCAAGCCGGGAATCGAACCCAGGTCCTTGGTGCTGTGAGGCAGCAGTTCTAACCACTGTGCCATCGTGTTGCCTTTGTGGTCCTCTTCCACAAGAATACGGGGGGGGGCAGGGTGGGGGGGGAGGCGGAATCAGGCTATTGAGTTGGATGTTCAGCCATGATCATAATGAATGGTGGGGCAGGCTCAAAGGGCCAAATGATTACTCCTGTTCCTATTTTCTATGTTCCCATGTTCGGGTTTCCCTGAGTACAGTTCACACTAAACAATTTCCTTTAAATTGTTTCAAAAGATCAGGTGACTTTACAGATATTTAGTCCTTTTTACCAAGCTCCCAGTGTAATAAGTCTTTGGAGGCAGAGGTCCCTTCACCTAAATCCCTTTATTTACAAACTCTAACAGCAGTACACAGAGTGCTATAGTCAGCAGTCTGGTGTCAGAGGAACTGACACTCCCAGTTAAGCACAAGGCAAAGACTCCCTGATTGGCCCATCAATTGGATCCTTAATCAGGGAGTTCATACTCCAATAGGCCAACCTCAATAGCCTGATTGAAGTCATTGCAGACAGCAGTTCCCATTCATCTTTACCATGGCAACCATCCATATCACCTCACCGTTTGTCATTTCCATAGAAGTCAATTACAACGGCACTGCCAGTAACCAACCAAGTGCACAGTCTGTTACAAGTACTTAGCGATTGAAAATGCTGGGTTGATTTCAGGCATGGGTTGGGTGTTGAAGTGTTTCACACCAAGTTAGAGTGTGATTCTCTTAGTGATGAGCTTCTGGTTACAACTGCTGGAGGCAATTAGCAAAGGCAGGCAGCTGCTAAGTGCGATTTTCTGTTTTACAAAGATATGTTGCTTATTTGACTTTTGTAGACAAATCCCATTAATGCCAACACACCCACTTTAAATTGTGGGAACGATGACAGTAAAACGCACTGTGAGTTCTCATAGAAGGGTAGAATCCCTACAGTGCAGAAGGAGGCCATTCGGCCCATTGAGTCTGCACAATCCCACCCAGACCCTATTCCCATAACCCCTCATATTTACCCTGCTAATCCCTGACACGAGGGTTAATTTAGCATGGCTAACTTGCACATCTTTGGACTGTGGGAGGAAACTGGAGCACCCACCTTGCCACCCACTAAAGTGGATGAATATCTCAACAATACTGCACAGTGGCACAGTGGTTAGCACTAATGCTTCACAGCGCCAGGGTCCCTGGTTCAATTCTGGCCTTGGGTCACTGTCTGTGTGGAATCTGCACGTTCTCCCCGTGTCTGCGTGGGTTTCCTTCGGGTGCTCCGGTTTCCTCCCACAGTCCAAAGATGTGCAGGTTAGATGGATTGGCCATGCTCAATTGTCCCTTATTTGATTTGATTTATTATTGTCACATGTATTAGGATACAGTGAAAAGTATTGTTTCTTGCGTGCTATGCAGACAAAGCATACCGTTCATAGAGTACAAAGGGGAGAAGGAAAGGAGAGGGTGCAGAATATAGTGTTACAGTCATAGCTAGGGTGTAGAGAAAGATCAACTTAGTGAGAGGTAGGTCCATTTAAAAGTCCGATGGCAGCAGGGAAGAAGCCGTTCTTGAGTCGGTTGATGCGTGACCTCAGACTTTTGTAACTTTTTCCCGATGAAGGTGGAAGAGAGAATGTCCGGGGTCCGCGGGGTCCTTAATTATGTTGGCTGCTTTTCCAAGGCAACGGGAAGTGTAGACGGAGTCAATGGATAATGAGTGTCCAAATTTGTGCGGGTTAGGTGGATTGGCCATGCTGAATTGCCTCTTGGGGATTAGCAGGGGATTAGCTGGGTCAATACGTGGTGTTACAGGGATAGGGCCTGGGTGGGATTGTTGTCAGTACAGCCTCAATGGGCTGAACGGTCTCCTTCTGCACTGTAGGGATTCCATGATTCCATAGAGGGCCTAATGGAGCTCCTAGTTTCTAATCCTTTGGAAAGTAATGTTTTTAATACAGTTTTATCTTTTTTAGATACAGATGAAGTGTACCTTGACGATCAGTCTCCCAGTGGATCGCAAACCTTTTACTCTTTGGGTGTCGAGGGTTCCTGCACTGTGGTAACCCCTGTCTTGTCATACGTGGCCAGCCTGTCTGGTGAAGCAGTGCAAACAGACATGACTGTTGTACGGCCTTCCCACAGCGGATCTCTGGCAGAAACCTTCGTGACCTGTGACCCGCCTACCTGCTTGTCCCTTCCAGAAACCACCTGCCGTGGGGCGGAGTTACACAGGACACTGCAGCAGACCAAGGGCAGTCACCTACATCATTCGCACTCCAGCAACAGCAGCTCACTGATGGAAGATGATGTATTTTATAACTAGAATTAGAAGCTGTACTCTTGGTCAAGGGAGCTTACTGCTTCCCTGAAATGAAAATTGAATTGTTATTCCATTTTAACCTTGTGTATGTGTGTGTGTGTGTGTGTTCATTGAGATATGGGATGACAAGAAGTTGGAATTTCACAGTTGCTCACATTGTCCCACAGTTTGGCAGGAGGAAGTGGTGGAGGATTAGAAATGGGCAGCGTTCCCTGCTTTCCATCACCATCCGGTGAACGTCACTCGGGGTTGAGATTAGAAACCAATAGAGCTTCACAGTTCTTCGCAGTCTTCAGATAGCCAAGCCCAAAACCCAATGGGTGTTTGACTGCTCTCCCATCATATCTCCACTGGGAATTTGTTAAAGCTTGCAGGGGAATGGTGTTCAAATCTGGACCATTCATGATGGACAAGATGGATAGAATCGTAGAATCCAACAGTGCAGAAGGAGGCCACTCGGCCCCACGTGTCTGCGCCGACTCAGCATCTTACCTCAACCCACACCCCTGTTCGCCCTAACCCCACGCATTTCTCATGGCTAATCCACCTAACCTGCACATCTTGGGACACTAAGGGGCAATTTATCACGGCCAATCAATCTAACCTACACATCTTTGGACTGTGGGAGAAAACCGGAGCGCCCGGAGGAAAACCACACAGGCACAGGGAGAATGTGCAAACTCCACACAGTCACCCAAGGCTGGAATTGAACCCGGGTCCTTGGTGCTGTGAGGCAGGACTGCGTCACTGTGCCACCCTCAGGATACTCCTGCAAAGATCGACATCCCTGGGAGAGATGGGGAGAATATTGCAAGGGAAAAGTCAGGTATGTCTTGGCTACATCGGAGACCCTAGTCTAGTACAACATTACCATAATATAGAGCTCCTCCTTTTTTGATGACAAGTATTTGCCTTAAAATCGAATCTCCTGTTATATTCCTGACAGTAACCATATCTAGCCTTGGTACAGCTCACTTGATGATCACTGAATAGGGGGAGACAGTGTTATGGTGGTAATGTCACTCGACTAGTAATCCAGAGACCCAGGTTAATCTCTGGAACCAGGCGTTCAAATCGCACCATAGTGGCTGGTGGAATTTAAACTCAATCCATATAAAATCCAGCTAGTCTCAGTAAAGGTGATCATGAAACTATTGATTGTCATAAAAACCCATCTGGTTCACTAATGTCCTTTCCGGAAGGAAGTCTGCGGTCCTTAGCTGGTCTGGCCTACATGTGACTCCAGACCCACAGCAATGTAATTGAATCTTAACTGCCCTTTGAAGTGGCCTAGCAAGCCACTCGGTTCAAGGGTAGGATCCGAGGGCACAGCCTCAGAATAGACTAGAATACAAAAGCAGGGATGTACTGCTGAGGCTTTATAAGGCTCTGGTCAGACCACATTTGGAATATTGTGAGCAATTTTGGGCCCCGTATCTAAGGAAGGATGTACTGGCCTTGGAGAGGGTCCAAAGGAGGTTCACGAGGATGATCCAGGAATGAAAAATTTGATGCATGATGAACATCTGAGGAGTCTGGGCCTGTACTCGATGGAGTACAGAAGGATGAGGGGGAACTCATTGAGACTTACAGAATAATGAAAGGCTTGGATAGAGTGGACGTGGAGAAGATGTTTCCATTAGTAGGAGAAACTAGGATCCGAGGGCACAGTCTCAGAGTAAAGGGACGACCCTTTAGAACTGAGATGAGGAAGAATTTCTCAGAGTAAACAACCCTTTAGAACTGAGATGAGGAAGAATTTCTTCAGCCACATGGTGGTGAATCTATGGAATTCATTGCCGCAGAAGGCTGTGGAGGCCAGGTCACTGAGTGTATTTAAAACAGAGATAGATAGGTTCTGGATTGGTAAGGGGATCAAAGGTTACGGGGAAAGGCAGGAGAATGGAGTTGAGAAACTTATCAGCCATGATTGAATGGCGGAACAGACTCAATGGGCCGAATGGCCTAATTCTATTCCTCTATCATATGGCCTTTTGGTAATTAGCGATGGGTAACAAATGCTGGCCCAGCCAGAAACACCCACAACCCGTGAAATAATACATTTTTTAAAAAATTGTTTCTTTCATTTCTGTAGATCTTTCTATCAAAACTGTTTGACCCTTCAGCTATTAATCATCCCATATCCCAATTAACGCGACGTTAGTTCTCTCTCATGCCACGCTATGTATAAAGCATTTTGTCAAGTATGAGTTTGCGAGGGTTTGTGGTATCTGAATGGCTGTGATTGACTATTCTGTCTTTGTCGAGAATTGTACTTGGAATTCAACCATATTTAAACAAAAAAGAAAATTAAACTTCATTGAAATGTGTTCTTTTATTTCTTAGCTTTTTCTAGAAAGACTTCTAAAATTCTGCAAACAATCCCAGCTGTGAATACATAGAAATTAGAACCATAGGAATAGAGGAGTTTGAGTTGGAAAACATTTTTTGGAAAGCTGCTGACAAATATTGAAACATGGAAGTGCAACATCTAACTATCAAGAGCCAGCCTCATGCTGAAGTAAGTCTAAAAACCAGCACCATGAACATGATTTGGAAGTATAGAATCATAGAATCTTACAGTGCAGAAGAAGGCCATTCGGTCCATCAAGCCTACACTGACAACAATCCCATCCAGGCCCTATCCCCGTAATCCCACGAATTTACCCTGCTAGTTTCCCCAACACTAAGGGGCAGTTTAGCATGGCCAATCCACCTAACCCGCACATCTTTGTCCGGGTGCTCCAGTTTTCTCCCACACTCTGGGTTAGGTGGATTGGCCACGCTCTATTGCCCCTTGGTGTCAGGGGGACTAGCAGAGTAAATATGTGGGGTTACGGGGATAGGACCTGGGTGGGATTGCTGTCAGTGCAGACCCGATGGGCTGAATGGCCTCCTTCTGCACTGTAGGGATTCTATGAATACATGGAACGGGTATTAAAGTGTTTGTGTCTCACATTGTATAGGACCATCTTTAACCAGCTGTGGGTGAAACTTTATAAATATTAGATGGCACTCTGAAAGGTTGATCCTCTAGTTGCGGTGCCTCTTGTCAAATGTAAGTGGCGATGTCTTTCCCCTGACTGATAAACCCCTCTGGAGTTCTTGCTCCAATGTTGGAGGATGAAATAACAAGGGTTATTTGGGGAAAACATTGCTTGCACTTGTGCGGAATATCATTGCTTAAATACTTCTGACTGTTCCTCGGTACACAGTGAATTCTTCAGAAGAGACGGGCGGCACGGTAGCACAATGGTTAGCACTGCTGCTTCACAGCTCCAGGGACCCGGGTTCGATTCCCGGCTTGGGTCACTGTCTGTGTGGAGTTTGCACATTCTCCTCGTGTCTGCGTGGGTTTCCTCCGGGTGCTCCGGTTTCCTCCCACAGTCCAAAGATGTGTGGGTTAGGTTGATTGGCCGTGCTAAAATTGCCCCTTAGTGACCTGAGATGCGTCGGTTAGAGGGATTAGCTGGTAAATGTGTAGGGATATGGGGGTAGGGCCTGGGTGGGATTGTGGTCGGTGCAGACTCGATGGGCCAGATGGCCTCTTTCTGCACTGTAGGGTTTCTATGATTCTATGAGACACTCTAAACTGCCCCTTCAATAAGACAGCAGATATTCCTTATTTTTAATTCATTTATGGAATGTGGGTGTCACTGACAAGGCCAGCATTTATTGCTTATCCCTAGTTGCCATTCACAAGGTGGTGGTGAGCTGCCTTCTTGAACCACTGCAGTCCCTGAGGTGTAGGTACACTCACAGTGCTGTGAGGGAGGAAATTCCAGTATTTTGACCCAGTGACATTGAAGGAACAGCTGATATATTTCCAAGTCAGTATGGTGGGTGACTTGGAGGTGAACTTCCAGGTGGTTGTGTCCCCATGTATCTGCTGTTCTTGTCCTTCTAGAAGGTTGTGGTAGGGGGTTTGGAAGGTGCTGCCTAAGGAGCCTTGGTGAGTTCCTGCAGTGCATCTTGTAGATGGTACACGCAGCTGCCACTGTGCATCGGTGGAGGAGGGATTGAATATTTGTGGATGGGGTAGCAATCAAGCAGGCTGCTTTATCCTGGATGGTGTTGAGCTTCTTAAAGTGTTGTTGGAGCTACACTCATCCAGGCAAGTGGGGAGTATTCAATCACACTCCTGACTTGCGCCTTGTAGATGGTGGACAGGCTTTGTGGGGGGGGGGGGGGGGGCGGGGGGGAAGAGGTGAGTTACTCGCCGCAGGATTCCTAGCTGTTGACCATTTCAGATAGCCACAGTGTTTACATGGCTAATCAGTTCATGGAATCATTCAGTGCAGAAGAGGCCCTTCGACCGATCGAGTCTGCACCGACACGCAAACAACATCTGAACTGCAACATAATCCCAGTTCAGTTTCTGTTCAATTATAAGTTCTGAGAAGTGAATACAAAATTTCATATCACAATTCAATTATTGTAGTCTCCTCAAGCAGGAATCTGATTAAATAGCCCAGCTATTCACTACTTTATTTTTTATATATATAGTCACATAGCTCGCAATAAAGAGGAACTCAAAACAACTTAATGCAGGAATTTTAACTTTTGTGAAACATTTTGGAATGTAGGAGGCACATCCTGAGTGCAGTGCCAGAACATGCAAAGCTTAATGTGTTGCTGCAGGAACATGTCGTGACATATCGCGCTGAAAGGGAATCGGAGAAATCGCAAAGAGAAGGCACACAACTCGCTTCCTCTGTAATATTTACATCTTGACTGGGCTACGGCCATTGGTGAGATCTTCAATCATCTTCTTCAGCTGGTAGAGAACGCACAAGTATTAGTTACTGAGCAGCCCACAGTGCATCAACACCTGGATATACAGTGCTAAGTCGCTGATCTCAGTTTGGAAGCGATACCACCATCCCAGGCAAACACTTTAAAAGTAATGAGTGTACGTGTAATGACTTCAATCAGGCCATTGGGGCTGGTCGATTGGAATATGAATTCCCTGATTGAGGAGTCAATTGATGGGCCAATCAGGGAGTCTTTTCCTTGTATTTAACCGGGTGTGTCAGTTCCTCTGGCATTCCCGAAGGTAGACTGCTGACGGATAGCACCCTGTGTCCTGCTGTTGGAATTATAAATAAAGCGATTTTGGTGAAGGGACTTCTGCCTCCAAAAATTTATTACAGTACGCTTATAGATGCTCTTGCATTTGTGTCATTTGATGTGTTCTCCGCCCCTTTTGTTGGATAAAGTCCAAGGTTCTGGCAAATTTAATTGATAGTTGAATGAAAACAGAAAATTCCAGATAAACTCAGCAGGTCTGGCGGCCTCTGTGGCGGGTGAATCGCAGTTAACGGGCAAAATTCTCTGGCCTCCCAGCCGCGTGTCTCCCGCCAGCTGGAGGTGGCGGCTGTTTGCTGGCGATGGGGGTTCTCTGGTCCCGCCGCTGTCAATGGGAATTCCCATTGATGTCACGCCACGCCGGCGGGATTCCCACAGGAAGGGGTGCGCTGCCAGCGGGACCGGAGAATCCGGCCGGCGTGAGTGGCCAAAGAATTAAGGCCAATGTTTCCAGCCTGTTCTACAGAACGGTTTTCAGTTTTTATTTCAGAATTCCAGCATCCGCAGTACTTAGCTTTTCTTTGATAATTGGTTGTGTGCCTGATTTTACACTGCAGGAGAGGCTGTGAAGTCTGACGCTGGACGCAATTGAACTTTTAACTAGAGGACACTATCAGATTGATGCATCTCTTGGGGCTTTATATTAGCAGGAACTCACACTTTCGGAAGGACGTACAAGGGCTTTGGAGAGGGTGCAGAAAAGATTTACGAAGATAGTTCCATGGGTGAGAGACTTCAGTTACGCGGACAGCCTGGAGAAACTGGAAAAGGTTGAGACCAGATCTGGGAGAGGTGTTCAAAATCATGAGGGGGTCTGGGCAGAGTAGATATGGAGAAACTCTTCCCACTATCGGAAGGGTCATTAGAAACATAGAAAATAGAAGCAGGAGGAGGCCATTCAGCCCTTCGAGCCTGCTCCGCCATTCATTTTGATCATGATCATCAAATCCAATATCCTGATCTGTCCTTCCCCCCATATCCCTTGATCCCTTTAACCCCCAGAGCAAGATCTAATTTATTCTTGAAACCAGACAATGTTTTGGCCTCAGAACAAGAGAACCAAAGGACACTGTTATAAGGTGATTGGCAAAAGAAGCAATGGCAACACGAGGGATAACTTTTTATGCAGCAAGTGGTTAGGATCTGGAATGCATTGTCTGAGACTGTGGTGGAGACAGATTCACACAGCGAGTGGTTAGGATCTAGATTGCACTGTCTGAGAGTGTGGTGGAGACAGATTCACACAGCGAGTAGTTAGGGTCTGGATTGCACTGTCTGAGAGTGTGGTGGAGACAGATTCACACAGCGAGTGGTTAGGATCTGGATTGCACTGTCTGAGAGAGTGGTGGAGACAGATTCACACAGCGAGTGGTTAGGATCTGGATTGCACTGTCTGAGAGTGTGGTGGAGACAGATTCACACAGCGAGTGGTTAGGATCTGGAATGCACTGTCTGAGAGTGTGGTGGAGACAGATTCACACAGCGAGTGGTTAGGATCTGGAATGCACTGTCTGAGAGTATGGTGGAGACAGATTCACACAGTGAGTGGTTAGGATCTGGAATGCACTGTCTGAGAGTGTGGTGGAGACAGATTCACACAGTATTATAAATATTATAATGAAGTGTCCTGTCTCTCGAGAATGGGACACTGATGCATCAATGCAACAGACAGCCAGAAAAACAGTAGCAGGTGCGTTAGCTGTAGTAGGGAATTTTAACACCACCCTCCTGACTCTCTCTTGTCCATTTCAAGGGGTTCAAACTCCCCTGTTGGTCTCCATGAGAGTCAAGTACTTCATTCAATTTTTGTTCTACTTTAATTTGTGTGGCTGAATAGAATATGTTCTAAAATGCAATGCCCTCCTCCCTGCCCATGTCTGTCCCATACCAGTACCCAGCCAGACAAGGATGGTGCGGTGGCACTATGGTTAACACTGCTGCCTCACAGCGCCAGGGCCCTGGGTTCAATTCCGGCCTTGGGTGACTGTCTCTGTGGAGTTTGCTCATTTTCCCTGTGTCTGCGTGGGTTTCCTCCCACACTCCAAAAAGATGTACGGGTTAGGTTGCAGGGCCATGCTAAATTTTATTCTTGTCTGGCTGAAGAAGGCTGGCTCCTTAGTGTCAGGGGGATTAGCAGGGTAAACAGGTGGGGTTACGGGGATAGGGTGTGAGGGGGTTGGGGTTGGTGCAGACTCGTGGGCTGAATGGCCTCCTTCTGTATTGTAGGGATTCTATGATTCAATTGAATAGGATATGCTCTAGAATGCAATGCTCCCCCTTCCCTGCCCATGTGACTTAATAGAGGCATACAGGATGATCAGAGGATTAGATAGGGTGGATAGTGAGAGCCTTTTTCCTCGGATGGTGTTGGCTAGCACGAGGGGACATAGCTTTAAATTGAGAGGTGAGAGCTCTAGGACAGATGTTAGAGGTAGGTTCTTTACTCAGAGAGTAGTAAGGGCGTGGAATGCCCTGCCTGCAGCAGTAGTGGACTCGTCAACATTAAGAGCATTCAAATGGTTATTGGATAAACATATGGATGATATTGGAATAGTGTAGATTAGAGGGGCTTTAGATTGGTTTCACTGGTCGGCGCAACATCGAGGGCCGAAGGGCCTGTACTGTGCTGTAATGTTCTATGTTCTATGTCTATCCCATACTAGTATCCAGCCAGCCAAGGATATAATTGGTGCTGAACACTTTGAATTCATATACAAATATCTCTTTCCCTCCTAATCATGGTGGCACAGTGGTTAGCACTGCTGTCTCACAGCACCAGGGACCCGGGTTTGATTCCCGGCTTGGGTCACTGTCTGTGGAGAGTTTGCACATTCTCCCCGTGTCTGCGTGGGTTTCCTCCGGGTGCTCCAGTTTCCTCCCACAGACTGGAAGACGTGCTGGTTAGGTGCATTGACCCGAACAGGCGTCGGAGTGCGGCGACGAGGGGAATTTCACAGTAACTTCATTGCAGTGTTAATGTAAGCCTTGCTTGTGACGAATAAATTAACTTTAATCCCCTGGGGTTACATTTTCTATTTGTCTTACCTCGTTCCTGGTCACGAAGCCAACCACCTTGCCTGCGGAGCTAACAAACATGTGCTGGAGGACAAGGAGATCAAAGAGTTTGTGTGCCTGGAAATAGATTACATTTTTAATGATATTCCTCAAAACAATTTCACCGCAATTCCAATTCATTATCCCTTCCAGGTGCTGCCTGGCAGTTTGAAAATGTCGACTGATTGCAAACCGTTTAACACATTATTCATGCATTAGACACAGTTCTGTGGTGTTGCTAACAGCAATAATTGCAATTAGAATGCCTCAAAGTACTTCACACAGTGAATTTCTATGAAGTAATTGTTTATCGACAAATACATCAGCTGCTCTGTCCCAAGAATATACCATAAACAGCAATGACATAAATGAGGTGGAGATGCCGGCGTTGGACTGGGGTGGGCACGGAAAGAAGTCCCACAACATCAGGTTAAAGTTCAGTAGATTCATTTGGAATCGCGAGCTTCCGGAATGTTGCTCCTTCATCAGGTGAGTGGGACTCACCTGAGGAAGGAGCAGTGCTCTGAAAGCTCATGATTCTGGATAAACCTGTTGGACGTTAACCTGGTGTTGTGAGACTTCTTACCAAGACACAAGTGATCAGTGAATCACTTTTCAATAGTATTGCTTGAAAGAGGGAAGGACTGGCCAGGACACCAGAGAACAAAACATCTTGTTCTTCTTCAAATAATGCCACTTGAACAGGCAGACATTGTACCTAAAGAATAGCAGCTCCAACCATGCTAGACTTCCTCAATGTTTCACCGCGCTGTCAATGTCAACTCCATTCTCAAGCACCCAGAGGCTAGAAGATAACCAACTGAACTAAAGAAAGAGTATGGTGATGCATTCGCCTCGACTTCTCTGCCCTTGCACAATAAATGGCTTATGGTGTGTCATCATAGAGGATGTGTAGTCCCCTATCATATGGGTGCACTGCAGCATGGTGGCACAGTGGTTAGCACTGCTGCCTCACAACACCAGGGACCTGGGTTTGATTCCCAGCTCAGTCATTGTCTGTACGGGGTCTGCACGTTCTCCCTGTGTCTGTGTGGGTTTCCTCAGGGCGCTCTGGTTTCCTCCCACAGCCTGAAAGCCGTGTTGGTTAGGTGCCTTGGTTATGCTAAATTCTCCCTCAGTGTACCCGCACAGGCGCTGGAGTGTGGTGACTAGGGGATTTTCACAGTAACTTCATTGCAGTGTTGATGTAAGGCTACTTGTGACACTAATAAAATAAACTTTAACTGAAAATCAAGCTCCCCAACACACAGTGGGAGCCAGATTTAAATACAATGAAGTGTCCTGTCTCTCAAGAATGGGACACTGATGCACCAATGCAACACGCACCCATAAAAACAGTAGCAGGTGCGTTAGCTGTAGTTAGGGAATTTTAACATGTTAAATTCTCCCCCAGTGTACCCAAACAGGCGCCAGAGTGTGGCGACTCGGGGGGTTTCACAGTAACTTCATTGCAGTGTTAATGTAAGCCTACTTGTGACACTAATAAATAAACTTAAAGCTTAAACTTAAATGGGCGACCCTTTACTCTGAGATTATGACCTCTGGTCCTAGACTCTCCCATAAGGGAAAACAACCTCTCAGCATCCACCCTGTCAGGCCCCCTGAGAATCCTACATATCTCAATAAGGTCATCTCTCATTCTTCTAAACTCCAATGAGTACAGGCCCAACCTACTCAATCTCACCTCATAAGAAAATCCCTCCATACCCGGGATCAATTTAGTGAACTGCGGATAGTTGGGAACCTGTCTCGGGGGCAGGGAATTCAGATGGTGTCGTAAAGCAGAAGGGGAAATGACTAGGGTTGGGAAGCATTTTCCGATCAGGGCCAGTGTGATCTCCTGGACTCGTTTCGATCGCCTCAGGGGGTCGGAGAGGAATTTCCCAGATTTCTTTTCCCCATATTGGCCCTGGGGTTTTCACTCTGGGTTTTCGCCTCTCCCTGGAGATCACATGGTCTGGAATGGGGGGGTGGGGGTAAGTTAATAGGTTGTGATGAACAAAGCATCGTAGCTGTGAGGGACAGCTCGGTGGATAGGATATTAGGATGTAGATAGGCTGGAAAATTGTGCGGGGATCCTGGATTCAGGATTCAATCCTGGACCGGGGAGCGGCGCGGGCTTGGAGGGCCGAAGGGCCTGTTCCTGTGCTGTATTGTTCTTTGTTCTTGTTTGTGGCTTTGGACCGCCTCCAATGCCAGTGTAACTTTCTTTAGATAAGCCCCAAGATTGCTTCGAGTTACAGAGCATTGTGGCACAAAATGAAGCCATTCGGCCCATTGTGTCCACACTGCACATTTTGTTTGTGTCATTGCCAATTCCTTGAATGAAATTTTCCAAATAAATGCAGCTCAGGTGCAGAATTCCTGGTTCCAACTCCCAGGTAAATCTACTCATCGAACCAGACTAGGGACCTAAGATCAGACTGCAAACTCTAGGGCGCGGAGGGTTAAGACCATAATCGTCTTTTTATCTCCGAATTCTTCCTCAGCTGAAACCAGAAGTTCCGAAGTATCCCAGTTCCATTTGAAATATCATCAGCCTTTGCATCAGCAGTGTTCCAAAACGGGCAGGTGAGTCATCTTTCTGTTGGATTGAAATGTTCGGAGCTCTGGGCTTTGTGCTCATGCCCACGGTATTTGTGACAATTAGGTCACTCAGACGCTGCTCAACTGCACTGTTAAATAGCCCTGGCATGCAGTCGCTTTGCCCACAGCACAGTGAAGCAGAGCTGCTGGGGTTTAAATAGTGGGTCAGATCAGGAATTGGAATTCACGCTGGCACCTCCACGAAGCAGTCTGGCAACTCATACTTTCCTGGACATAAGCGTCAGACAGTCCGCCCCGCTGGCACCCAAATCCTGATCCTTTTATTTCTGTCTCTCTGTCGATCGCTTTCGTTTAAGCAGTGAATACTAATGACACAGTTTGGATATGGGTTTGGCAAAGTTCCAGGAAGCTGACTTTACACACACAGCTGAAAGAATCCCACTGCTGAAGATTGAAAATATCAGGCAAAGGAATTGAGTACGAACATACTTAATGAACACACTTTCCTGGAGGTTCCAACTGGCGGTACTTTAATGCTGTCATTAACCCAACCAAAATTCATATGGACTAATATGTTGTTAAAGTAATATTGGCTGCAAAATCTCCAGTCTTTACAGCTTTGTTTAAGATTATAATCTCACTGGGATTGATGAAAGGCAATGCCTCTTTCTCTTGGCTAGCAGCAGGGATCTTACTTTGAATGAGTCTCGGTCGCTTTAGTTAAATTAATAGCTACAGGCCCACAACATGAACATCCCGAGACTCTGACACAAAGCAGCATCTCACTGGCAATCTTACTCAGAAAGATCCCAGTCATTGGTATGAAGAAGGGCGGCCTAATACTGGCACAACAAATAGAATCATAGAATCCCTACAGTGCAGAAGGAGGCCATTCGGCCCATTGAGTCTACACTGACAACAATCCCACCCAGGCCCTATCCCCATAACCCTACATATTTACCCTACTTAGATCCCCCTGACATTAAGAAGCGTTTTAGCATGGCCAATCCACCTAACCCGCACATCTTTGGACTGTGGGAGGAAACCAGAGCACCCGGAGGAAACCCACGCAGACACAGGGAGAACATGCAAACTCCGCACAGACGGTGACCCAAACCGGGACACGGACCCGGGTCCCTGGTGCTTGTGAGACAGCAGTGCTAACCACTGTGCTACCGTGCCGCAAAGTAACGCTCTAAGGTTGCGTTCATGCAAACGGTTAGGTCACGGTAGAGAAATTTTATTTTGCATCTGACCAAAGCTCTGTCTGATCTGAGATCGCTCAATGCAGGCATCGGGTTCCAGAAAGTGGGAGAAAGTAATCAGCATGGATATCCTTCATCTCAATATACATTATATAACAGTAGGTAATGTCAGGCAGCTGCTCTGGCCTCACATAACCGCACACCTGACTTGTTTGTAGCAATGTGAAGAGCTACAGCTCTGTGGGTGGAAATGCCAACCAGTGGGCTCAAAGGACTTAACCGTCTACCATCGCGTTGTGAAGCATTCCGCACCCCTAATTACTGCTGTAAACTCCGCAAGGTCGTGTCCCGCCCACCTGTCCAAATGGATAATAAAAATCCCATGGTGGTGGCACAGTGGTCAGCACTGTTGCCTCACAGCGCCAGGGACCCGGTTCAATTCCCGGCTTGGGTCACTGTCTGTGTGGAGTCTGCACGCTCTCCCCGTGTCTGCATGGGTTTCCTCTGGGTGCTCTGGTTTCCTCCCACAGTCCGAAAGACATGCTGGTTAGGTGAAATGGCCATGCTATGTTATCCCTCACTGTACTTGAACAGGCGTAGGAGTGTGGCGACTAGGGGATTTTCACTTAATTGCAGTGTTAACGTAAGCCTACTTGTGACAATAATAAATAAACCTAAACTTAAGAAGGGAGAAAATTCTTCTAACCAATAGTCATCCAAAAACCCACACATACTATATAGGTAGACTTTATTGAATCGCAGCTAAGGGCAGCACGGTGGCACAGTGGTTAGCACTGCTGCCTCACAGCGCCAGGGACCCAGATTCGATCCCTGGCTTGGGTCACCGTCTGTGTGGAGTTTACACGTTCTCCTCGTGTCTGCGTGGGTTTCCTCCGGGTGCTCCGGTTTCCTCCCACACTCCAAAGATGTGTGGGTGGATTGGCTATGCTAAATTGTCCCTTAGTGTCAGGGGGACTAGCTAGGGTAAATGCATGGGGTTATGTGGACAGGGTCTGAGTGGGATTGTGGTCGGTGCAGACTCGATGGGCTGAATGGCCTCCATCTGCACTGTAGGGATTCTACGATTCTCATGGTATCTGTGTACTGAAACAAAAGCTACTGTTCACAGGTGAAGGACTTTGAGATCTATTCATGAGATATTCACTTGATCAGGTACTAGATGAACTTGTCTTTTGTTTTTCTAACTACTCACAGTATTAAATATTAGGATTAAACCTTAAGGCTCACCCTGACAAAGTGAATGTAACTTGAGCATCGCTCACAAAAAGACACAGGTCGAAGCTTTTTAAAATTAAATTAAGTATAACATGTAATATAATTAAAATGTGAACATGCACAGATCTTAATAATGAGCATTCGAACTATTGTCCACCCGGTACTCACCTGGTGTAATGATGTACTTGGTGACAGCTGGAATGTGATTGGATCAATGTGGCACCTTTCCCAAAGGTTTGCACCCACTTCCTTCTACAAAGAAAAAAAAACATGTTCAGCCCGAGGGCGTAGCGTGTGGGGGAACGTCAGATGAAAAGGAGCACATGTTCAAGGAGGGAACCTGCCAGTGGTGACGCCATGAGCAGGCAGGGCTCGAGGATAGCCCATTGCGCTGGGGACATGCTGACCCCTACAAGCGTGGTTTGTCTAAGCTAGGGTAGACTAAAGGGGGCCAATGAGATTAAACCGAGGCTTTACCTGGTGCAATTTTTTAAAGCCATCCCAGCCTTTTGGCTAAGATTAAGCATCAGATCAAGCCCGGGAGGGAGTGCAATGCCTCATCCTGTCAGCTTGGATCTTCTTTTGATCCGGCCTAAGATGGGATGCAATGTCTTATCTTGTCAGCTTGGATCATGTTTTTCCCTCATGTGGGGACTATGATTGGACCTAATTAATTTGAATTGTTTTTTTTCATAGAATCATAGAATCCTGCAGTGCAGAAGGAGGCCATTTGGCCCATCAAAGCTGCACCGACCACAATCCCACCCAAGCCATTTCCCCATAATCCCATGCATTTACCCTGCTAATCCCACTGACACTAAGGGACAATTGATCATGGCCTTCAACCTAACCCGTACATCTCTGGAGTGTGAGAGGAAGCTGGAATACCTGGAAGATACCGACGCAGACACGGGGAGAATGTGCAGACTCCGCACAGACAGTGACCCGAGGCCGGGGTTGAACCCGGGTCCCTGGCACTGTGAGACAGCAGTGCTAACCACTGTGCCACCAGAAAGGTACCAAAAAGAAGGACGGAATGACTGAAGTTCCATCTCTTCATTTAAATGGACAGAAAATCAAACAGTGCCAATTCTGGCACTGCATTGATTGCTCTCAGTTTTACAACATGGACTCGCTGTGCAAAAGAAACCCAATAAACCCAGATACAAGAAAACCTGCCCCAATGTCTTTTCTTTAGGTATCATAGGGGTAATGTTTATGGACTAATAATAGAGTCCCAAATGAAGGCTCCAGAGACTTGAGTTCAAATCCCATCCCCACAGTGAGGGAAGTTGGAATTCAATGAACTAATACATCTGGAAATAAAGTGCGATGATCATTAAACTATCAGATTATCTTAAAAGCTCATTTGGTTCTGCCTTCAGGCTCGGGAATCTGCCATCCTTCCCGGTCTGGCCTACATGTGACTCCTGTGGATGTGGTTGACTCTTAACTGCCCTCTGAAATGGCTGAACAAGCCACACAGTTTGTAGTTGCCTCATCATCACCTGTTCAATGCCAATTAGGGATGGGCACTAAACGCTGGCTTTGCCAGTGACACCCACACTCCAAAAACAACAAAAAGGGAATTGGGGATTGACAGTTGTAGTTTGGGACGGGAGTCTCTGATTGAATCACCATAGATGGCCTATGGATTGAGCAGGCTTGACTGGTCCTCTCTTCATTCAGGCATTCTCATTTTCTTAGACAAAGGGTCATCTGGACTCGAAACATCAGCTCTTTTCTCTCCTTACAGACGCTGCCAGACCGGCTGAGATTTTCCAGCATTTTCTCTTTTCGTTTCTCATCTTATTTTAGCAGTTCTACATCAACTCAACAAATCATTCAGAGTGTCCTTTGAAAATCCTCCTTCTAATGTCCAACAATG
Source organism: Mustelus asterias (assembly GCF_964213995.1). Classification (NCBI taxonomy): domain Eukaryota; kingdom Metazoa; phylum Chordata; class Chondrichthyes; order Carcharhiniformes; family Triakidae; genus Mustelus; species Mustelus asterias. The sequence goes on from NC_135822.1 coordinate 24,826,141, forward strand.
TGCAGGTTAGGTGAGTTGGCCATGCAAAATTGCCCTTTAGAATTCTAAGATGTGTAAATTAGGGGATTGGTCGTGCTAAATTGCCCCTTAGTGTCCCAAGATGTGCAGGTTAGGAGGATTGGCCATGCTAAATTGCTCCTTAGAGTCCTAAGATGTGCAGGTTAGGAGAATTGACAATACTAAGTTGCCCCTTAGAGTCCCAAGATGTGCAAGTTAGGGGTTTGGCCATGCTAAATTGCCCCTTTAAGTTCCAAGATATGTAGGTTAGGGAGAATAGTGGGGTAAATGTGTAGTGATGTGGGGGTGGGTGGTGTGGGCCTGTTTAATATGCTCTGTCACAGAGTCAGTTCAGACATGATGGGCCAAATGGCCTCCTTCTGCACTGTAGGGATTCTATGTTAATACTGGAATTCTCCAGCCTCCCCGTGGCATTTTTCTCAGCAGTTGGCTGGTGACGGCATTTTCTGGTCCCGCCGCTGTCAATGGGATTTCCCACTGAATCCACCCCACGCTGTCGGAAACACATGGCAAGGGCGCACCGTCGGTGGGACCAGAAGATCCGGCCGGTGTGAAGAGTTGAAAGATCGCCCCCCCATGTATCCCAATGTAAATCCAATGAAATTCTCTACAATGAATGAAGTGAATTGGATTTGATCCTTGAAATCCTATAGAATGTGGGAAATTTAAAAAAACAGTTGGTATCTCATGCTTGCATTATGCATCATTTATTCCTAGTTTTTAAACTTAGGACATTTCATTCATGTTTTAAAAATTACAATTTAACAATGAGCTCCCCAGGGAGGGGCAGTACGTTGATGTCTTCAGTTAGATCCCATGACCGAGACTGAAGGAATGATAGTCAAATATTGCTATCACCTCTTTAGTTTCATTAAACCTAACCGGGTTAGGCCCTCATCTTGTTCTTGTACTAACCGGGTTAGGCCCTCATCTTGTTCTTGTACTAACCGGGTTAGGCCCTCATCTTGTTCTTGTACTAACCGGGTTAGGCCCAAGTTCGATTCCAGCCTTGGGTGACTGTCTGTGTGGAGTTTGCACGTTCTCCTTGTGTCTGCCTGGGTGTGATGACTTCAGCCAGGCTAATGAGGTTGGCTTGCTAGTGTATGAGCTACCTGATGAGTCCCCCCTTTTGCGCAGCTGCGATGGCCGAGTGGTTAAGGCGTTAGACTTGAAATCCAATGGGGTTTCCCCGCGCAGGTTCGAACCCTGCTCGTAGCGGTTATGATTATCAAGTGTTTACTTCCGCAGCTTCAGGCAGCCACAGAACCGAAAACCTACCTGATGAGTCCTTCCTAGGTTAATTTGAGTTTGTTTATTTGGTTGGTATGCAAAAGAGATACCTGATACCTGATGAGTCCTAATTGATGGTTAAATCAGGGAGCCTTATGCTCCCTATTTAAAGCAGGTGTGTCAGACTCCCAGCCTGCATTCAGCAGGGTGCAACTGGAGAGCTGGCTGTGTGCAGATGTATGGTGTAAATAAAGTAACTTGGTGATGGGACTTTTCACCTCTGTGGAGTTATTACAGTGGTTTCCTCTGGATGCCCCAGTTTCCTCCCACAGTCCAAGGATGTCTGGTTAGGAAGATTGGCCATGCTAAATTGACCCTTAGTGTCCAAAGATATGCAGGTTAGGGGGGAATCACTGATTTGATTTCATTTGATTTGATTTATTATTGTCGCATGTATTAACACACAGTGAAAAGTATTGTTTCTTGTGCACTATACAGACAAAACATACCGTTCATAGAGAAGGAAACGAGAGAGTGCAGAATGCAGTGTTATAGTCATAGCTAGGGTGTAGAGAAAGATCAACTTAATGCAAGGTAGGTCCATTCAAAAGTCTGACAGCAGCAGGGAAGAAGCTGTTGTTGAGTTGATTGGCCTGTGGCCTCAGACTTTTGTAACTTTTTCCCGAGGGAAGAAGGTGGAAGAAAGAATGTCCGGGGTGCGTGGGGTCCTTAATTATGCTGGCTGCCTTGCCAAGGCTGCGGGAAGTGTAGACAGAGTCAATGGATGGGAGGCTGGTTTGCGTAATGGATTGGGCTACACTCACGACCTTTTGTAGTTCCTTGTGGTCTTGGGCAGAGCAGGAGCCATACCAAGCTCTGATACATCTGGAACGAATCTTTCTTTCTGGGATAAATACATGGGGTTACGGGGATAGGGCCTGGATGAGATGGGTCTATTGGAGAGTTGGTGCAGACTAGAGGGGCCGAATATTTTCCTTCTGCACAGTAGGGATTCTATGGGTGGAATTTTCTGCCCGCTCACGCCTGCGGGATTCTTTGGTCCTGCTGCAGTGAACGGAGATACGGCTGAGCACCAAGTTCTCCATCCTCGCTTGCAGGGGTGGCGGGGTGTGTACAGCCAGAAAATCCCAGCCAATGATTCTATGATTCTTTAAGAGCAACACAGCACAAAAAGATCACTTGACTTCAGTGACCAATGGGCATTCAGAGTAGGCAATCACCCCAGGGGATGGAGCTGTGTTAGGCAAGAGACAGGAGAGGGCGGCACGGTGGCACAGTGGTTAGCACTGCTGCCTCACAGTGCCAAGGACCCAGGTTCAATTCCCGATTTGGGTCATAGAATCCATAGAATTCCTACAGTGTAGAAGGAGGCCATTTGGCCCATCGAGTCTGCACCGACCACAATCCCACCCAGGTTCTATCCCCATAACCCTACTTACTTACCCTACTAACTCCCTGACACTAAGGGGCAATTTAACATGGCCAATCAACCTAACCCACACATCTTTGGAGTCACTGTCTGTGTGGAGTTTGCATGTTCTCCCCACGTCTGCGTGTGGTTCTTCCGAGTGCTTCGGTTTCCTCTTACAGTCCAAAGATGTGCAGGTTAGATTGATTGGCCATGCTAAATTGCCTCTTAGTATCAGAGGGATCAGCAGGGTAAATACTTGGGGTCACGGGGATAGGACCTGGGTGGGATTGTTGTCGGTGCAGGCTCGATGGGCCAAATGGCCTCCTTCTGCACAGTAGGGATTCTATGTAGGGAGAAAGTTGCTGAACGACCTTTATTAATAAATCCTTAATGAAGTTTGTGAAAGTGCATTTTACACAATGACATTGTAAATTCGGATTTGTTCTTCATTGTGTAGCATACAGATGACTCAGAAGCACAGCCAGGTTCACACTGAGGCTCGAGGCTACCTTAGATCTTTATATTAATGAGTGAAGATAAAAAGCAGCAGCTTGGACCTGTGGGCTTTCCATCACAGACACATTTTTTTTTATAAGTTCAAAAAATATCGAGAATAATAATTGACTTGCTGGAAGGTCTCCAGCCATGAAAGGTCATTTGGTATTCTTGTTAAAGTTTATTTTTAGAATTTTGGTCTCAGATGCCAACACACACACACAGAGTGAAACCTTCCTTTTAAATCTACATAATTGCTGATTCCCGATAAGGATATCTCCAATCCAGGCTTAATCGTGATTTATTTTTCTTTATTCTTTCACGAGTTGTGGGCGTCGCTGGCTGGGCCAGTATTTGATGCCCATCGCTAATTGCCCTTGGACTGAATGGTTTGCCAGGCCACTTCAGAGGGCAGTTAAGAGTCAACCACTTTGCTGTGGATTTGGCGTCACACGTTGGCCAGACTGGGTAAGGATGGCAGACATGGTAATGGCAACACGGTGGCACAGCAGTTAGCACTGCTGCTTCACAGTGCCAGGGACCCGGGTTCAAATCCAGCCTTGGGTGACTGTCTGTGTGTAGTCTGCACGTTCTCCCCGTGTCTGTGTGGGTTTCCTCCCAGTGCTCTGCTCTCCTCCCACAGACCAAGGATGTGCAGCTTAGGTGGATTGGCCATGCTAAATTGCAGCTTGATGTCCCTAGAAGTGTAGGTTAGATGGATTAGCCATGGGGAGTGTGTGGGGTTACGGGGATAGGGTGAGGGAGAGACCTAGGTAAGGTGCTCTGTTAGAGTGTGAGTGCAGACTTGATGGGCCAAATGGCCTCTTCTGCACTGTAGGGATTCTATGATTGCCTTCTCTAAAGGACATTAGTGAACCAGATGGTTTTTCTTCAACAATTTGTGATAGCTGTCATGGTTGCCGTCACAAATCAGGGGCTGATTTCATATGCCGGATTTATTCATCAAACTTAAATCCCACCGGCTGCCGTGGTGGGATTTGAACCCATATCCTCCAGAGCAATAGTCTGGACTTCTGGATTACGAGTCATTTAATTGACCAGTTACTGATGAGTCATTTAGTGACATTAGCACTGTGCCACCATCTTCCCCCCCCCGCTATAGGCAGTAAAATATTTTATTTTACTATAGAGTCATGAGCTCCTGAGGAGGCCATTCAGCCCATCAAGCCTTTGTCTAGCAGTTTGCTTACCAGCTGTGATTTGTCCTTGCGGCATTTCTCTTCCCTTTGAGTCTGAAGGAATTTGATAACCTCGTTCCTTTGAACTGATCCCACGAGCACCATGGATTCTATTAAGAGAAACAGAATTCCTGCTTATACTCAAGGATAAAATGCCTTTTGGAGCACTCTTGAGCCAGGGCAGCTACAGAAAGTGTTCTCAGGAATCTTCCACATTTGAATTGTAACGTAGAATTAAAGTATTCATCAAAAATGTGAAATATTGGCCAGTATCCTGTCTGTGTGGAGTCTGCGCGTTCTCCCTGTGTCTGCGCGGGTTTTCTTCGGGTGTTCCGGTTTCCTCCCGCAGTCCAAAGCTGTGCGGGTATAATGATTTCAATCAGGCCATTGAGGTTGGTCTATTGGAATATGAACTCCCTGATTAAGGAGTCAATTGATGGGCCGATCAGGAAGTCTTTTCCTTGTATTTAACCGAGAGTGTTAGTTCCTCTGGGCTCCCGAAGGTAGCCTGCTGACGGATAGCACTCTGTGTCCTGCTGTTAGCGTTTGTAAATAAAGGGATTTTGGTGAAGGGACTTCTGCCTCCGAAGACCTGTTTCTGAGGGTTAGGTTGATTGGCCCTTAATGTCAGGGGGATTAGCAGGGTAAATATGTGGAGTCACAGGGATAGGGCCTGTGTGGGATTGTTGTTGGCACAGACTCAATGGGCTGAATGGCCTCCATCTACAGTGTAGGGATTCTTCTACAGAAAATGGGAAGCAATTCTTAGTTCGACAACACAAGAATTTTCAGGCGCAGGTAAAAGTTCTTCACCCCCAATAAATCTATCCTATTTTCAGGGAACAACACCCCACCACCCCCCCCACCTCTCTCTAATGGGTCTTAAAATTTAGTCTTACTTCTTTCCCATGTGGAATAAAGGATGAATGAACTTCAGAGAAGTCCATTGAACAACCTGGTTCTAGGATAAGGAAGTTCCTGCCTGTCCAACCCCTTTGATTTCAATGAGGAATTGACAAGCCATCACACAGTCTTAATCATGTGGTGATCTTGTCCTTAGAACTTGCATACTTATGATGCTGTGCACTCAACCATTTGAGAAAGTTGCACATAAAAGTTGACTATTACAGTTCAAAGAAATATGCACATGGTAGCACAGTGGTTAGCACTGCTGCCTCACAGCGCCAGGGACCCGGGTTCAATTCCTGGCTTGGGTCACTGTCTTTGTGGAGTTTGCACATTCTCCCCGTGTCTGCGTGGGTTTCCTCTGGGTGCTCCGGTTGTCTCCCATACTCCAAAGATGTGCGGGTTAGGTTGATTGGCCGTGCTAAATTGCCCCAAGATGTGTAGGTTTCCTCCTACAGTCCCAAGGACATGCTGATTAAGTGCATTGGCCGTGCTAAACTCTCCCTCAGTGTGCCCAAACAGGCGCCGGAGTGTGGCGAATAGGGGATTTTCACTGTAACTTCATTGCGATGTTAATGTAAGCCTACTTGTGACACTAATAAATAAACTTTAACCTTAAAACTTGAGAACAGATAGAAAGAGTAGAAAACAGTGGGTTCTAGTTAGAGAGCGACAATTGGAGGTGGGAGGAAATACTGATTGCAAGTGGGGGTGGCACAGGAGCTGTTGTGGGAAGAACTACTCCATTATGTTAACGACCTGGGTACAGAAACCTTTCATGCAAATTGGTTGGATTTGCAGAGATACCAAACCAGGGTTATTGGATAGTGAGGAGACAAGGCAGAAATTATAGAATCATAGAATCTCTACAGTGCAGAAGGAGGCCATTCGGCCCATCGAGTCTGCACCGACAACAGTCCCACCCAGGTCCTATCCCCGTAACCCCACATATTTACACAGATAATGCCCCTGACACTAGGGTCAATTTAGAATGGCCAATCAACCTAACCCACACATCTTTGGACTGTGGGAGGAAAGCGGAGCCCCCAGAGGAAACCCACGCAGACACGGGGAGAATGTGCAAACTCCACACAGACAGACAGTCACCCGAGGCTGGAATTGAACCCAGGTCCCTGGTGCTGTGAGGCAGCAGTGCTAACCACTGTGCCACCGTTGACTTATAGATTGGGTTAATATGAATGGGCTGAGCACTGACAGATTTCATTCAATTCAGACCCATGCAAACCACTGCAGATGGGAAGGAAAGATGAGCAACGTACATATTCCAGCAATTGTACTGAAATAGCGAAGGATGAAGCTGATAAAATGTCTAACAGATGCTGAAAAGTAATAAACAAAGTCATCAGGATGTCACAGTCAAAGCAGCCACACAGATCAAAGGATGTCACGATCAAACTGTACTATGTTCACGCCAGACCAAAGCTTGAACCCTCTGTCTAATTCTGGTCACCAAGAAACAAGGTGATATTTGAGCGTAGGAAGCTGCGTTGAGAAGAGCCACAAGGTTGGTTCGAGTTCTGAGGAAATCATGGAGAGACATTGGAGAAGAGATTGCTTCGCTACTTGTGCAGCCTGGGCTGCTGACTGCATAGTCCCAGGGAATCGAGGCCCATCTGTGAATGCTCAGCTTGGAGTCATCTTGAGTGGTGATCTTGGGGAAATATAGAATGATGCTGAAAATTGTCATGTGTCAGAGTTGCCCGAAGCAAAGATATTGTTCACAAGTTCAAACGGCCAACAATCCAAAATGAGAGTCTGTCACCGGCAGTTTAGAGATCAGAGTTTTTTAATCAAAAGTTTGCGCAATGCTAAAGGTAATTACCTGAATTCTCTACAACGGGATACACAGCGTCAGGACGCGAGCTCACCAGCCGCAGGATATCGCTGTAGCTGAGACTTTTGTCCAAACACGTGATATTGGTGTTCATGAACTCTTCCACCGTCACCTTGTAAGAGCTGAAGAATAAATCGATATTATTACAGCGAGATTCTGTCTGAGGCTGTTCCAATAAAGGTAACAGGATGAAGTTAGAATCATAGAATCCCTACAGTGCAGGAGGAGGCCATTTGGCCCATCGAGCCTGCACCGACCACAATCTCACCCAGACCCTATCCCCATAACCCCACATATTTACCCTGCTAATCCCTCTGACACTAAGGATCAATTTATCATGGCCAATCCACCTAACCCGCACATCTTTGGAGTATCGGAGGAAACTGGAGCACCCGGAGGAAACCCTCGCAGAAACAGGGAGAATGTGCAATACTTGATAAATACTTGTTGTTTGGATGTCTATGACAAGAATGTGTAAGAAGGAATATCTCAGAAAGGAAGACATTGAGCGATTGGGTTTAGAGCACATCTGCCTGTTTGGTATCTTCACACACACACATTTTTCCTATTGGCAAACATTGGACAAGAGCTGATAGGCTAATTAACAAGCTGTTTGAACTTCCCCAAGATGTGACTGCCCCTTCAGTGACAAACAAGTCATAGAATCCCTACAGTGCAGAAGGAGGCCATTCGGCCCATCGAGTCTGCACCGACAACAATCTCACCCAGCCCCTATCCCCATAGCCCCATGCATTTACCCTAGCTAGTCCTCCCTGACACCAAGGGACAATTTAGCATGACCAATCCATCTAACCTCCACATCTTTGGAGTGTGGCAGGAAACCGGAGCACCCGGAGGAAACCCATGCAAACAGGGGGAGCATGTGCAAACTCCACACAGACAGTGACCCGAGGCAGGAATTGAACCCGGGTCCCTGGCGCTGTGAGGCACAGTGCTAACCACTGTGCCACTGTGCTGCCCCGTCCGGGAATGGGATTTGAACCCAGAGTCTTGGTTCAGAGGCAGAGGCCCTGCTGAGCCTCAAGACCCCCTAGCCCCCCTCGCTCTGGCACCGCCGCAAGCGAGGAGGGAGAATTTGGCGCTCAGCCACATCTTCGTTCACTGCAGTGGGACCAGAGAATCCTTCTGGTGTGAACAGCCGGAGAATTCGCCCATATAGTTGGAAAGTTTCAAGGCTATGTTTAACTCCCAAAAATAGCTAGGTTTAGGTTGGGTGGGCCGTTAACATTTTGTAAATCTTGAACCCAACACCGACACATTTCAAACCCACCCACCTCTGGAGGTGCAACAGAGGAATGGACAACCAACCTGCTCCCAGGGGATGGGCTGGCTATTTTAATATTATAATGAGGTGGGGGTTCCTCATAATCAAAATGTCTTCCTGGTTTCACCATGGCTGACCGGGCCCCAGGAAACCTAACAACTAAAGGGATGTGTAAACTCCTTCATAGGAAAAGCAAATGCCTTTACAGCACTGCTTGTGGGTCAAGAGCAGCAGGGGTGCTTCCTGCCAGGCTACCAAGCTTCCTGCCTGCTATTGGACGCGCCCTGGGATCAGAGGTTGAACACCTCCCCCCCTTGCCCAATCCACTCCCCTCGTCCCAAGATCCAGACATGCTTCCCCTGCCCTCTTCCCCCAATCTCTTACTATCATTAACCCAGCTGTGGACTCCCTCCCTGATACTGGCTTGTGGCCTCTTCCAGAGCCTTCCCCACCTGACAGGGGGTCAAACCAGAGGCACGCTTCTGGTTGGGGGGGACGTGCTTAAAAGAAAAGGCAGAAGCAGTAACATTACAACAGATTCAGGTTCTGAGACTTCACAGAATCATAGAATCCCTACAGTACAGATGGAGGCCATTCGGCCCATTGAGGCTGCAGCAACTACCATCCCACCCAAGCCCTATTCCCGTAACCCCATAACCCCATTGCATTTACCCTAGCTAGTCCCCCTGACACTAAGGGGCAATTTAGCACGGCCAATTCACCTAACCCGCACATCTTTGGATGTGGGGGGAAACCGGAGCATCTGGAGGAAACCCACGCAGACACGGGGAGAATGTGCAAAACTCCACACAGACAGTGACCCAAGCTGGGAATCGAACCCAGGTCCCTGGCGCTGTGAGGCAGCAGTGCTAACCACTACCACCCTGCTGCCCCTTCCAGCTAAAAATCTTGCCCCGCTGACTAAACCCAGCCGAGTAAATATCAAGACCTCAGTCTTTTTGCGACCACGCCCGTTCTAACTCAGCATACCCATCAGACACCCCACCAAAAACCTACCGACATTCGGGGGTGATACAAACCCAATGTCAACGCTCCGTATTTTCGGTAAGTATGGCAGTTTCTTCACAATGATGGTTCCATCGTAGAAGGAAGGCTGGAATTTCTGGGCTATGGCGTTTGCCACGAGGACAGCTAGTAGAACGGGTAAGAAATGCGCCATCTGTCCTGTCAGCTCGAATACCAACAGTGCTGTGGACAGCGTGTGGGTCACCGCTCCGGAGAATGCTGCTGCCCCTGCCGGGACAAAAAAGATTTACCCCATATTATTTGAGCTTACAGAAGAGAATATAGCGGCCTATCAAAGCAGGACTTCCATGAATTGGAAACATAGAAACTAGAAGCAGGAGGAGGCCATTCGGCCCTTCGAGCCTGCTCTGCCATTCATTATGATCATGGCTGATCATCAAATTCAATATCCTGATCCCCCCTTCGCCCCATATCCCTTGATCCCTTTAGTCCCTTGAGCTATATCTAATTTCTCCTCAAAATCAGATGTTTTGGCCTCAACTACTTTCTGTGGTAGTGAATTCCACACATTCACCACTCAAGGGTGAAGAGATTTCTCCTCACCTCAGTCCTAAGAGGTTTACCTCAAACTAATACAATAGATAGACCTAAAGTGGTAAAGTTGTGCCTGGGTGCCATAATGACCATTCATATCAAATAAGAGTTTCCAACAGAAAGACTGTACATGTTAGGAAACAACAAGGAGAGACATTTTAAAGTTTATTTATTAAGTGTCACAAGTAGGCTTACATTAACACTGCAATGAAGTTACCGTGAAAATCCCCTAGTCGCCACACTCTGGCGCCTGTTCGGGTACACTGAGGGAGAATTTAGCACGGCCAATGCACCTGACCAACAGGTCTTTCGCATTGTGGGAGGAAACCGGAGCATCCGGAGGAAACTCACGCAGACATGGAGAGAACTCCTCACAGACAGCGACCCAAGGCTGGAATTGAACCCGGGTCCCTGGCGCTGGGAGGCAGCAGTGCTAACCACTGTGCCACCGTGCTGCCTTTCACTGTATCCCAATGCGTGTGACAATAATAAATCAAATCAAATCAGACTGTGGGAGGGAGCCAGAGCACCCAGAGGAAACCCACTTGTGGCCTCTACCAGAGCCTTCCCCACCTGACGGGGGGTGGTCAAGTCTATCGTTCAGGCACACGCTTCTGGTTGGGGGGGGATGTGCTTGAAAGAAAAGGCAGAAGCAGTAACATTACAACAGATTCAGGTTCTGAGTCTTCATAGAACCATAGAATCCTACAGTGTAGATGGAGGCCATTTGGCCCATCGAGTCTGCCCCAACCTCAATCCCACCCAGGCCCTATCTCCATAACTCCATGCATTTACCCTTGCTAGTCCCCCTGACACTAAGGGACAATTTAGCATGGCCAATCCACCTAACCCCAGGAACTCAGCAAGGCTCCTTCAGCAGCACCTAAGCAGATTCCGTGCAGACAGTGACCCAAGCTGGGGATTGAACCCGGTTCCCTGGCGCTGTGAGGCAGCAGTGCTATCCACTGTGCCAGCGTGCCGCCCTATGGTGGATACCAAGGATACGGTGACGCACACTACACATAATCCAAGAGGATCAGCATTCACCAGCGCAGCTCCCAGTATGGTGGGAAAATCATCTGATTGAGCTGCTCCATAAAAAACGATAGAGCTGCGTGTTTAGATGGCTTGCCTGCTACACTGGGAGCCAGTCGGGCACAAGTAATCTTCAATCCCACAGAATGGATCTGGAGACTTGCACAGTAAACAGATAACACAGTGAACTACTTTGGAAATGCATGACCAGGACATACTTGCCTGCAAGGGCGTATCCCCCCGGGATTATCGGGTTCAGAATGCCTTCTGACTTGATGCCATTAGGAAATATAAGAGCCACAACTTCTCCGACTAAACGACCTATCACTGCACCTACAATGCAACACGCAAAGGATAAATGTCAGGGCTTTATAAACCATTGCTTATACAGCACAATAAATCATAGATTTAAAGTTCTCCTGAGCCAACCTTTACATGTTCCCCATGTGTACCCATCCTGGAGCAGGCTCCATGTCTATAATCACTCAGGAGGGAAGCTGTACATCTCCTGATCTATAATTAACCCCGAGGACACACTCTACATCCTCTGGTTTATGGTTACCTAGGGAGAGACTACGCATCCTCCTTCTCTATAAGTGAAACAACCATCTGTTCATCACTTCATTGTTTTATTCATTTACATGATGTCAGCATTTATTGCCCCTCCCTAATTGCCCTTGAGAAGGTAGTGGTGAGCTGCCTTCTCGAACCGCTGCAGTGTCTGTAGTGCAGGTACACCCTCAGTGCTGTTAGGGAGGGAATTCCATGATTTCTGACCCAGCGACAGTGAAGGAATGGTGACATATTTCCAAGTCAGGATGGTGAGCGACTTGGAGGGGAATTTCCAGGCGTTGGTGTTCCCAGGTATTAGCTGCCCTTGTCCTCCTAGATGGTAGTGGTTGTGGGTTTGGAAGGTGCTGTCTAAGGAGCCTCGGTGGGTTCCTGCAGTGCATCTTGTAGATAGCACACACCGCTACTGCTGTGTATCTTGTAGATAGCACACACCGCTACTGCTGTGCATCTTGTAGATAGCACACACCGCTACTGCTGTGTATCTTGTAGATAGCACACACCGCTACTGCTGTGCATCTTGTAGATAGCACACACCGCTACTGCTGTGCATCTTGTAGATAGCACACACCGCTACTGCTGTGTATCTTGTAGATAGCACACACCGCTACTGCTGTGCATCTTGTAGATAGCACACACCGCTACTGCTGTGTATCTTGGTGGAGGGACTGAACGTTTCTGGAAGGTCAAATGGGCTGCTTTGTCCTGGATGGTGTCGAGCTTCTTGAGTGTTAGAACCATAGAACCATAGAAAATTACAGCTCAGAAACAGGCCTTTTGGCCCTTCTTGTCTGTGCCGAACCATTTTATGCCTAGTCCCACTGACCTGCACTTGGACCATATCCCTCCACACCCCTCTCATCCATGAACCCGTCCAAGTTTTTCTTAAATGTTAAAAGTGACCCCGCATTTACCACTTTATCCGGCAGCTCATTCCACACTCCCACCACTCTCTGCATGAAGAAGCCCCCCCTAATATTCCCTTTAAACTTTTCTCCTTTCACCCCTAACCCATGCCCTCTGGTTTTTTTCTCCCCTAGCATCAGCTGAAAAAGCCTGCTTGCATTCACTCTATCTATACCCATCAAAATCTTATACACCTCTATCAAATCTCCCCTCAATCTTCTACGCTCCAGGGAATAAAGTCCCAACCTATTCAATCTCTCTCTGTAACTCAGCTTCTCAAGTCCCGGCAACATCCTTGTGAACCTTCTCTGCACTCTTTCAATCTTATTTACATCCTTCCTGTAACTAGGTGTTGTTGGAGCTGCACCCATCCAGGCAAGTGGAGAGTATTCCATCACACTCCTGACTTGGCCATTGTAAGTGGTGAACAGGCTTTGGGGAGTCAGGAGATGAGTTACACACTGCAGGATTCGGAGTCTCTGACCTGCTCTTGTAGCCACAGTATTTATATGGCTGGTCCCCTCACGTTTTGGTCAATGGTAACCCCAGGATGTTGATGGTGGGGGATTCAGTGATGGTCATGCCATTGAATGTCAAGAGGCGATGATTAGATTCTTTCTTGTGGGAGATGATCATTGCCTGGCACTTGTGTGGCCCACACGTTTTTGCCACTTGTCAGCCCAAGCCTGAATATTGTCCAGGCCTTGCTGCGTTTGGACATGGACCGCTTCATTTTTGATACTGATGATATTTTGACAGCAGAAGTATCTCCAGAGATAGTGACAGGGTTTCATTGCCAAACTTGTGTGAAAAGGATTCACTCATTCCAGGCTGATGCCAGATCTGAGGGTTAAACCATGCAATACACCCTATATTGTCACAAACCATCAGACTGCATGATCATGTCTTAATTACAAATGGTACCGGGGTTTACATGGTTCACTCACCTCCTTTAGGGAGGGAATTCTGCCATCTTTACTCGGTCTGGCCTACACGTGACTCCAGATCCACAGCAATGTGGTTGACTCTTAATTGGCCTCTGAAATGAGCTGGCAAGCCACTCAGTTAAAGGGCAATTAGGGATGGGCAACAAACGTTGGCCTTGCCGGTGATGTCCTCATCCCATGGAAGAATAAAAATAGAAAAAATGACCCAACTCATTCTACTTACAGGGAAGTTATGCCGAAACTGTACAAAACATTAGTTAGGCCTTGTCTAGAGTACTATGCACAGTTCTCGTCACTACATTACAGTAGGGATATGATCATACTCGCCGGAAGGGGAGAATTTTGGTGATACAGAAAAGATTGGGTAAAATATGGCTGTTTCCTTTGGAACAAGGGAGGCTGAGGAGAGACTTAATTGAGATGTACAAAATTATGAGGCGCCTGGAGAGGAAGGGGAGGAAGGACTTAATCCTCTCAGTAGAGTGATCAATAACCAAGGAGCAGGGGTTTGAAGTAATTGCCAGTAGGATTGGGCGAGGGTGGGGGGAGTTGAGGAGAATCTTTTTCACTCAGTGAGTTGGAGAGAGGGGAGGGAGAGATTGTGGATCTCACTGCCTGAAAGGGCAAGAGGTAGAAATTCTTATTGCATTTAAAAAATACTTGGATATGCGGTGCTTACAGACCATGAATTGGAAAGTGGGATTAGGCCGGATCACCCTGTTTCTTGGCCAGCACAGGAATGATGGGCTAAATGGTCTCTTTTCTATTTTGTGTTTCAGAATTTTTAAAAAATTCATTTGTGGCCTGGGCGTCGCTGGCTGGCCAGCATTTATTGCCCATCCCTCGTTCAGAGGGCAGTTGAAAATCAACCATAGTGCTGTGGCTCTGGGGTCACATGTAGGCCAGACTGGGTAAGAATGGCAGATTTCCTTCTCTAAAGGACATTAGTAAAGCAGGTGGGTTTTTCCGACAATGGTTTCATGGTCATCAGTAGATTCTTAATTCCAGATTTTTGTTTATTGAATTCAAATTCCACCATTTGCTGTGGCAGGATTCGAACCCGGGTCCCCAGAACATTAGCTGAGTTTCTGGATTAATAGTCTAGCAATAATACCACTAGACCATCGCCTCCCCTGTAAGAGAGTCAACCAAATGCAAATGCAGCAACAACTTATTATTTTAAAAATGTACGGGTTCAGATTCAGGCGGTTTCAAGATAACTTGATTTTAAAGCCTTGCTCTGTCCTTTGCATTTAGTTCACACCTCGACCAGGGGGACGATTTATTCTCTGAACTTACCATAAATAAGCACCGGCATGAAGTACCCAGCTGGCATTGGCAGTGTGGTCGCAAGGATCAGCATCCAGAACTAGAGGCAAGGGAGAGACAATCAGTCTAGCACAAAACCGCCATCAGGTTTTGTTTACTGTTGTACGTCCACGGTTGTCTGAAGGCTGTTCTTAAATGCATGCAAAACTATACTCCTGGCCACTGAGGTATTCAAAGTTATTTATTAGTGTCACAAGTAGGCTTACATTAACACTGCAATGAAGTTACTGTGAAAATCCCCTAGTGGCTACACTCCAACGCCTGTTTGGGGTACACTGGCGGCATGGTGGCACAGTGGTTAGCAATGCTGCCTCACAGTGTGAGGGTCCCAGGTTCAATTCCTGGCTTGGGTCTCAGTCTGTGTGGAATTTGCACATTCTCTCTGTGTCTGTGTGGATTTCCTCTGGGTGCTCTGGTTTCCTCCTACAATCTGAAAGACCTGCTGTTTAGGTGAACTGGCCATGCTAAATTCTCCCTCAGTCTACCCAAACAGGCACCGGAGTGTGGCGACTAGGGGATTTTCACAGTAACTTCATTGCAGTGTTAATGTAAGCCGACTTGTGACGAATAATTTAACTTTAATTTTACTTTACTGAGGGAGAATTCAGCACGGTCAATGCACCTAATCACCTTCGGACTGTGGGAGGAAACCGGAGCACCCGGAGGAAACCCATGCAGACACGGGGAGAACATGCAGACTCCGCACAGACAGTGACCCAAGCCGGGAATCGAACCCGGGTCGCTGGCGCTGTGAGGCAGCAGCGCTAACCACTGTTTGGGTCAGCTATTAATGATAGCGTTTCAAGGCTGGCAGCTCAGTAAAAGCCACACCTTACCTTCATGAATAAGAAGAACAGGAGTGTGCCAAAAAAAGTGAAGGATGGATGGCACCATTCAATCCACAGATTGTCAGGGTCGACTCTGGCCTGGATGTTAAGTGTTGCATTCTGGGAAAGCACGCCCCAGGACCGGTGATCAAAGAGTGAAGAGAGAAGTTCCTTCATGGTTAGCTGCAGTGAGAACACAGTCAGAGATTATCCTTTCTACACTGAAGACATTTGGCCTTTTATAGATTTAGAACAGTGGGAAAATTAGACCTTCTGTTTGGCTGAGAAAGCCTGAGTATCTGCCTTATTCCATATATTATCTCGAACTGGATAAAGGCAAATTACTGCGGGTGCTGGAATCTGAAACCAAAAGAGAAAACGCTGGAAAATCTCAGCAGCTCTGGCAGCATCTGTAAGGAGAGAAAAGGGCTGACTTTTCGAGTCCAGATGACCCTTTGTCAAAGCTCAGCTGAAGTCAAAAGAGAAAATGCTGGAAAATCTCAGCAAAGGTTCAAAGGGTCATCTGGGCTCGAAACGATGTGGAGATGCCGGCGTTGGACTGGGGTAAGCACAGTAAGTAGTCTCACGACACCAGGTTAAGGTCCAACAGGTTTATTTGGTAGCACAAGCTTTTGGAGCGTTGCACCTTCATGAAGGGACAGCGCTCCGAAAGCTTGTGCTACCAAATAAACCTGTTGGACCTTAACCTGGTGTTGTGAGACTTCTTACTGGACTCAAAACGTCAGCTCCTTTCTCTCCTTACAGATGCTGCCAGCCCTGCTGAGATTTCCCAGCGTTTTCTCTTTTGGTTATTATCTAGAAGCGACGCTGTATCTGGTTACAAGATTGAGACATGCTTTATGTTCAAAAATACTTACCCTGCATGCCATGAACTGGCCCAGACTGCCAGGGAAGGTGATGGATGCCAAGAGCAAGGTTACAAGTCCCGAGTACACTGCCTTCCTATTGATAGAACATTGTTTGGATATTAGCTCATGTCTCATTCATTACCCTAAAAAGGTTTGAACAATCAAATCAACAAACTAGCTCAATTGAACACTCAAAACAGTCGCTCTCGTGACGCAGTAATGGCGCAAGTAAACAGAGAGGGACAAATGATCTGTCAGAGAATTATTTTCCACAGAATGTGTGCATTGGCTCTCACTGTGACTGTCTGGTAATGAACATTTTAACTTTGTCATATTGCTAATTAATGAATGCTTCACTCCCACTGCCACTGTCAATTAGTGGGCTTTGAAAAACAACAGACTGACACCTCATATAGATTTATTTGGAAACATTTCAAGCTTTGATATAATGGTATTCACTCAGGATAACTCTCCAACTGAGCCAGCACAGAATTCCTCTTACTTCTTATTCAACACAGCAGAACCATCACGTGCAACCTTCATTGGTACAGATCGGAAATCCATTTGTCATGTTTGTCATATTTAGTGGGAGTAATTTTCCCGTCCCACCTGCCTCGGGAAATGAAGTGGGCGGGGCCGGACTATGCAAATGTCCGTTGATCTCGGCTGGAATTTCCGGCCTTGGGGCGAGTGCGGCTGGAAAATCTAGCCCATAATACTCAAACTTAACAATCTACTTCTTATTTCACTTAAAAGACATTTTAAACTTCAATATTTCATGGAGGTGCTGGCTCTGCCCACCGGCTGAGAAGTTCATAGAATCGTAGAATCCCTACAGTGCAGAAGGAGGCCATTCGGCCCATCGAGTCTGCACCAACCACAATCCCACCCAGGCCCTATTCCCCGTAGCCCCACATATTTACCCCGCTAATCCCCCTGACACTAGGGTCAATTTAGCATGACCAATCCACCTAACCTACACACCTTTGGCGTGTGGGAGGAAACCGGAGCACCCGGAGGAATCCTATGCAGACACAGGGAGAAAGTGCAAACTCCACACAGACAGTGACCCGAGGCCGGAATTGAACCTGGGAGCCTAGAGCTGTGAGGCAGCGGTGCTAATCACTGTGCTACTGTGACACCCAGTTGGGCAAGAGCTTGCCACTGCTGGAATTGCTTGAGGTTGTGACTTCTGCTCTGGTGTAGGATGGGATGTCCCACTTCTCAGAGCTTTGTAAAATTCTTCCATAGGATATGGGTGTCGCTAACAAGACTGGCACTTTTTATTGCCCATCCCTAATTGCCTTTGGTGGTGCTGAGCTGCCCGTTTGAGCCACTGCAGTCCATGTGGTGTAGGTTGACCCACCGTACTGCTAGGAAGGGAATTCCAGGATTTTGACCCAGTGTCAGTGATGGAACGGCGATATATTTTCAAATCAGGATGGTTTGTGGCTTGAAGGGGAACTTACAGGTGGTGATGATCCCAAGCGTCTGCTGCCCTTGTCCTTCTAGATGGTAGTGGTTATGTGTTTGGAAGGTGCTGTCAAAGGAGCATTGGTGAGTTCCTGCTTGTAAATGGTGCATGATGCTGCCACTGTGCATCGGTGATGGAGGGAGTGGATGTTGGATGTGGTGGATAGAGTGGATGGGATGTCAATCCAGCGGGCTGCTTTGTCCTGGATATTGTTAGGCCTCTTGAGTGTTGATGGAGCAGCAGTCAACTCTGCAAGTGGGGACTGTTCCGTCACATATCTGACTTGTGGCTTGTAAATGGTGGACAGGCTTTGGGGAGTCAGGAGGTGAGTTACCTGCTATAGGATTCCGAGCCCCTGACCTGCTCTTGTAACCACAGTATTTATATGGATAGTCCAGTTCATTTTCTGGTCAATGGTAACGCCCAGGATATTGATAGTGGGGGGTTCAGTGATGGTAATGCCATTGAATGTCAAGGGGAGATGTTGGAGTTTCTCTTGTTGGAGATGGTCATTGCCTGGCACCTGTTACTGCCACTTATCAGCCTAAGCCTGATGTTGGTCAGGTCTTGCTGTATACTTGCTTCAGTTTCTGAGGAGTCCCGAATGGTGCTGAATATTCTGCAATCATCAGCGAACATTCCCACTTCTGAGCTGATGATGGAGGGATGGTGAAGGTGGTTGACCCTGGGACATTACCCTGAGAAACTCCTGCTGTGATACCCTGGGATTAAGATGACTGATTTCCAACAACCACAAACATCTTCCTTTGTGCTTGTGACTTGTGGAGTCATGTCTGACTCCAGCCAGCAGAGGATTTTCCCCTGATTCACACTGACCTCCAATTTATCTCGGGCTCCTTCATGCCAAATCTTCCAAATGCTGCCTTGATGTCAAGGGCTGTCACTCTCACCTCACCTCCAGAATTCAGCCCTTTTGTCCATGTTTGAACCAAGGCTGTAATGAGGTCAGGAGCTGAGTGACCCTGACAGAACACAAACTGAACGTTGCCCGGGTCTTTGGGGCATCACGGTGGCACAATGGTCAGCACTGCTGCCTCACAGTGCCAAGGACCCGGGTTCAATTCCGGTTTCGGGTCATTGTCGGTGTGGAGTTTGCACATTCTCCCCATGTCTGCGTGGGTTTCCTCCGGGTGCTCTGGTTTCCTCCCACCAGATGTGCTGGTTAGATGGATTGGGCGTGCTAAATTGCCCATTAGAGTGGGGAGATTAGCAGGGTAAATACATGGGATTATGGGGATAGGGCCTGGGTGGGATTGCTGTCTACAGGCTCAATGGGCCGAATGGCCTCTTTCTGCACTGCAAGGATTCTATGAGCATCAGTGAGCAGGTTATTGCTGAGTAAATGCCACTTGATAACACTGCTGATGACCCCTTCCATCATTTTGCTGATGATCAAGAGTAGACTAATGGGGTGGTAATTGGCCGGGTTGGATTTGTCCTGTTTTTTTGTGGACAGGACATACCTGGGCAATTTTCTATGTCGCCGGGCAGATACTGTGTTGTTGCCGAAATGGAACAACCTGGCTAAGGATACAACTGGTTCTGGAGCACAATGATTCAGTACTTTTGCTGGAATATTGTCACGGCCCATCGTCTCTGCAGTATCCAGTGCCTTCAGACATTTCTTGATATCAAATGGAGTGAATCAAATTGTCTGGAGACTGGCATCTGCGATGCTGGGGACCTCTGGAGGAGGACAAGATGGATCATTCACTTGGCACTTCTGGCTAAAGATTGTTGCGAATACCTTATCTTTTGCACTGATGTGCTGGGCTCCCCTATCATTGAGCATGGGGATATTTGTGGAGCCTCTTCCTCCAGTGAGTTTAATTGTCCAGCACCATTCACAACTGTGTGTCGCAGGACTGTAGAGCTTGGATCTGGTCCGTTGGTTGTGAGATTGCTTAGCTCTGTCTATCACTTGCTGCTTTTGTTGTCTGGCAGGTACATAGTCCTGAGTTGTAGCTTCACCAGGTTGACACCTCATATTTAGGTATGACTGGTGCCACTGCTGGTATGCCTTCCTGCACTCTTCCAAAGATGTGCGGGTTAGGTTGATTGGCCATACTAAGTTGCCCCTTAGTGTCAGAGGGATTAGGAGAGTAAATATATGGGGTTACAGGAAGAGGGCCTGGGGTGGGATTGTTGTCAGTGCAGACTCGATGGGGCCAAATGACCTCCTTCTGCATTGTAGGGATTCTATGATTCACTGAACCAGGGTTGATCCCCTGGTTTTGATGGTGATAGTAGAGTGGGGATATGTTGTGCCATGAGGTTACAGATTAAGGTTGGACACAATTCGGCTGCTCATGGCCTACAGCACCACCTTGATGTCCAGTTGCCGACCAATCAGCTTGGGGTCAGAGGAAAACAGGGGTGGCCATTTCCATACGGGGCAGGATGGGGACTTCCATTGGGTACAGGGTGCCCAAACAGGAGGGTTCCCCACTCTGACCTCGAATCCAGGTTGCCAGTGTCTGCCTGGTGGTCTCACTCCCCCACCTGTGGTAAAATATCAGTGATGGAGGGAGGAGGCCCTCAAGTGGTAATCAATTGGCCACATAGAAGGTCTTCTTGTCCCAAAGATTGGTGGGCTTCCAGACACCTACCCCTCTGCTGGTAAAACTCCAGTACAGAGCAGAACTTGTACAAGACCAAGTCGCAACTGGAGTAGTGGTTGGGGGTGGCGGTGCACAGTTTTATTTATCCCGTTACCCTGTTCTAAAATAGGCTGGAAACTTTGTAGCTTTCATTCAGCAGGATGTAATCAAGAATAAATGATTAGAGGGGACTCGGGAAGTTAGAGGTTTTCATTGGAGCTCAGAGGATTAAGAAATGATGAATAGAAGTTTTCAAGGTTATGACAAGGTAAATTGTAATAGATTCTGTCCACTGATTGATGACCTGATGATGAAAGAACCTAAGATACTTGCAGAGAGAAATAAAGGGTATGTTAGATTTTTTTTATATTACTGTTTGTGGGCGGCACGGTGGCACAGTGGTTAGCACTGCTGCCTCACAGCGCCAGGGACCTGGGTTCGATTCCCGGCTTGGATCACTGTCTGTGTGGAGTTTGAATGTTCTCCCTATGTCTGCGTGGGTTTCCTCAGGGTGCTCCAGTTTCCTCCCACAGTCCAGAGATGTGCAGGTTAGTCGGATTGACCATGCTAAATTGTCCCTTAGTGTCCCAAGATGTGTAGATTAGACGGATAGGCCATGGGAAATGTATGGGAATAGGGCGAGGGTGAGGGCTACATGAGATGCTTTGCCAGAGAGGGCGGCACGGTAGCACAGTGGTTAGCACTGCTGCTTCACAGCTCCAGGGTCCCGGGTTCGATTCCCGGCTCGGGTCACTGTCTGTGTGGAGTTTGCACATTCTCCTCGTGTCTGCGTGGGTTTCCTCCGGGTGCTCCGGTTTCCTCCCACAGTCCAAAGATGTGCGGGTTAGGTTGATTGGCCAGGTTAAAAATTGCCCCTTAGAGTCCTGGGATGTGTAGGTTAGAGGGATTAGTGGGTAAATATGTGGGGGTAGGGCCTGGGTGGGATTGTGGTCGGTGCAGACTCGATGGGCCAAATGGCCTCCTTCTGCACTGTAGGGTTTCTATGATTTCTATGATTTCTATACAGACTCAATGGGACAAATGGGTCTGTTGTGCACTGTAGGGATTCTATGATTCTATGCAAAGGTGGTCACAGTGTAGAATTCTCTGCCATGTACAACTGTTTAAACAGAGTTCGTAACCTCTTTTAAAAGGGAATTAGATAGCTGCTGAAAAAGGAGGAGCAGAAAGAGTGGGCAGGAGCATGGGATTAGACTTGGTAACTAATGGAAAAAACACTCAACAAACTTGATTATCCAAATGGTGTGTTTCAGTGCTGTAAATGCTGTTGATTTGCTAATACTGCCCATCCACATTCTCACTATAGCTGCCAAGTGATTCGAGTGTCACATAGAGGGGTTTACATTTCTCTTGTGTGCTATACTAAAATTCATTCACTTACTTTGCTGCATTAAATACAGAGAATGTTTTACACAATTACATGAATTATTATGCCGCGGCAGAAAATTAATTTCCTAATTGCATCTTGAACACATTTATTTTGATGATCTTCTGTGGTAACGTATTCCACCGCTTCCACATGCCTTTCTACTTTTCAATATCTCTTTTGGATGGTGTCAGGAATGATCTTTCATATCTATCACCAATTCTCGCTCCAGGAAAACTGTGAAAATGGTATGTTTCTGCAAAGAGGGACATGTTACCAAAGCTTTTTGTCTTGTACTCATCAGGACAAATACAAAAATACCAAATTTCCAAGGATTGCAACAATTTTATGGAGAAAATGTTTAAAGCTTTTTTACGTTTATTTATTAGTGTCACAAGTAGGCTTACATTAACACTGCAATGAAATTACTGTGAAAATCCCTTACTCACCACACTCCGGCACCTATTCGGGTACACTGAGGGAGAATTTAGCATGGCCAATGCACCTAACCAGCACATCTTTCGGACTGTGGGAGGTCACCGGAGCACCCGGAGGAAACCCATGCAGACACGGGGAGAACGTGCAGACTCTGCACAGACAGTGACCCAAGCCGGGAATCGAACCCGGGTCCCTGGCGCTGTGAGGCAGCAGTGCTAACCACTGCCACCATAAAATGGGTGCTGATTGGTTGACAAGTCAACTCTGATTGGCTGAAGCATTGGCAAAATACCTAATGAGTTCAAGACAGAAAGCTTTGGCAGCAATGTTCAAGTTCTGTACTCCCAAGCGAATGTTTGTAGAAAATAGTATTGTAATCTTACTCTGCTGCCACGAGTTTGAGGATGAAAGCATTTCTCCTTATGTACCCTATCAGCCAGCGCTGACAAGACAAGTAGACACAGCTCAGCGACCCACAGATGATCCTAATGTGGATAATAACAATGAGAAAAATAAAGAAGTTATTTTCTGAATCAAAGTAATATTTCAGATCGAAAAAACTGTGCTACATGTTTTCAGATAGTGTACCGGTTCCAGAAACTTACTTCAATCCCACTGCCCATCAGAGTGGAGCAACTTATCTGTAGCAGCGTTTAATAGCATGAAATTCAAGTATGCTACTATCAGTACCTTCGTGCATCACAGATGGCCGGTGGCACAGTGCTTAGCGCTGGTACATGCTAATTATTTGTAATCAAATTTGAAACTATAACTGCTCGTGTATTCCTGAATTCTGGACTCTGGCTAGTTACTGGCACTGACCTGTGACTTTCCAGGAACTTTCCTATAAAGCTTGCATTAAAATAGCTGTTTAAGAGAACTCTGTGACTTGGTCTGGTTACTTGAAGGGTAAAATTGTGATCAATTAAAAGGCTGACATCAAAACAGTAAGAAAATCAAAGGTTATGGGGATAAGGCGGGAAAGTGGAGGTGAGGGCACAACCTCAGGCTAAAGAGACGATCCTTTAAAACAGAGATGAGGAGGAATTTCTTCAGCCAGAGAGTGATGAATCTGTGGAACTCTTTGCCGCAGAAGGCTGTGGAGGCCAGGTCATTGAGTGTCTTTAAGACAGAGATAGATAAGTTCTTGATTAATAAGGGGATCAGGGGTTGTGGGGAAAAGGCAGGAGAGTGGGGATGAGAAAAATATCAGCCATGATTGAATGGCAGAGCAGACTCGATCAGCCGAGTGGCCAAATTCTGCTCCTATGTCTTATGGTCTTATCTCATTGAATGGCAGAGCAGACTCAATGGGCCAAATGGCCTACCTCTGCTCCTACGTCTTAGGGTCTATACTGAATAAGGAAATGACAAAAACCAAAGGCATCAATTCTGTCCTGAGTGTAAGATTGAATAGGTTGGTCCACACCCATTGGAGTTTGGAAGAATGCAAGCTGATCATATTGAAACATATAAGATCTTGAGGGAACTCCAGGTGGATACCTGAAGGGTGTTTCCTCTGGTAGGAGAGACTAAAACTAGGGGACATCGTTTAAAAATAAGAGATTTACCTTTAAAGGGAGATAAGGAGAAGTTTTTTTTCTGATAGAGGGTAGTTAGCCTATGGAATTTCGCTCCCCAGGAAGTAGTGGAGGCTGGGTCATTGAATTTATTCAAATCAGAGTTAGATAGATTTTTGATAGATGGGGGAGTGAAGGGTTAGCGGGGTGGGGGGGGGGGGGGGGGGGCAGACAGGAAAGTGGAGCTGAGACCACAACCAGATCAGCGGATACACAGTGGCACAGTGGTTAGCACTGCTGCCTCACGGTGCTAGGGACCTGGGTTCGATTCCCGGCTTGGGTCACTGTCTGTGTGGAGTCTGCACATTCTCCCCCGTGCCTGCGTGGGTTTCCTCCGGGTGCTCCAGTTTCCTTCCACAGTCCGAAAGGCGTGCTGGTTAGATGCATTGGCCTTGCAAAATGTTCCCATTAAAACATTGATTTCCAGCACCATCACACGTCACCTTGCAGGACAGATAATGAACTAGGACATTGAAGTAAACCCCAGCTACAAAGAGAACAAGCAGTTTTAGGATGTTAGGGTCCCTTGTTACTGCATCAAGTCAGTGAGTTAGAAAAGGTTGTTCCTTTAGCGATGCGAAGATCACCACAAATGTATTTGTCATTCTTTTTCAGTTTTTGTTGGAAGAATTGCATCTTTTTAAACACAGTAATGGAATGTGCATGGGGCAAAATAGTGTTTTCAATACATTCTAATTATATTGCATTTGCATTTACAAACAAAGTTGTAGAATCAGAGAATCCCGACAGTGCAGAAGGAGGCCAAGCAGCCCATGAAGCCTGCACCGACAATCATTCCCCCCAGGCCCTATCCCTATAACCCTACATATTTACTCCGCTTGTCCCCCTGACACTAAGGGGCCATTTAGCTTGGCCAATCCACCTAACCCACACATCTTTGGAGTGTGAGAGGAAACCGGAGCACCCGGAGGAAACCCACGCAGACACGGGGAGATTGAGCAAATGCCACACAGGCACCCAAGGCCGGAATTAAACCCGGGTCCCTGACGCTGTGAGGCAGCAGTGCTAACCACTGTGCCACCCCTGTGTCCTGCCATGGATTTATTCATGAAGACAAGTGCCCTTGAAGAATGTCCGAAAGTAGTGAACAACTTATTTTCACAGGGTCTGGTGCGTTCTTTTATTAATACATAGGAGCCAGAGCTTTCCAGCTGTTCATGTTGGCGGGATCATCCGGTCCTGCCGATGGCGCACCCCCATCTACGGGTTTCATGGGGGCAAAGGGTGCATTCATTGGGAAATCCTGTTGAGAATGTTGGGAGTCTCACAACACCAGGTTAAAGTCCAACAGGTTTATTTGGTAGCAAATACCATAAGCTTTCGGAGCGCTGCTCCTTCGTCAGATGGAGTGGAAATGTGCTCTCAAACAGTGCACAGAGACACAAAATCAAGTTACAGAATACTGATTAGAATGCGAATCCCTACAACCAGCCAGGTCACATTATCAGTAACCCCCCACAGCTTGCCTCCTGGACTTGCAGAATCTGACTAGCTGTTCTGTCTGGAGACAATACACATCTCTTTAACCTGTGTTTAATGCTCCCTCCATCCGCATTGTCTGTACCTTTAAGACCTGGCTGGTTGTAGGGATTCGCATTCTAATCAGTATTCTGTAACTTGATTTTGTGTCTCTGTGCACTGTTTGAGGGCACATTTCCACTCCATCTGACGAAGGAGCAGCGCTCCGAAAGCTTATGGTATTTGCTACCAAATAAACCTGTTGGACTTTAACCTGGTGTTGTGAGACTTCTTACTGTGTTCACCCCAGTCCAACGCCGGCATCTCCACATCGAGAATGTTGGGACCAGAAGATCCGGCTACCGGCCAAAGAAAGGCCACCGCCCTCCTCCACCTATCCCCCCCCTCCCCCCGTCCCCCACCCCCTGCCATGAAACACGTGACAAGTTGCGCAGTCAACGTTTAATCTTCCTCCTCGTAGATATTCAGTTTTGTTCTATATTAACAGATAAGGGCGGCACGATCGCACAGTGGTTAGCACTGCTGTCTCACAGCACCAAGGAGCTGGATTCAATTCCAGCCTCGTGTGACTGTCTGTGTGGAGTTTGTACATTCTCCCCGTGTCTGCGTGTCTGTCGGTCCTCCGGTTTCCTTCCTCAGTCTAAAGATGTGCAGGTTCGGTGGATTGGCCATACTAAATTATCCCTTAGTATCCAAAGATGTGTGGGTTAGGTGGATTGGCCATGCTAAATTATCCCTTAGTGTCAGGGGGATTAGCAGGGTAAATACGTGGAGTTACACGCATAGGGCCTGGGTGGAATTGTTGCTGGTATAGGCTCGATGGGCCGAATGTCCTCCTTCTGCACTGTCGGGGTTCTATGATTCTAAGCTTTACAGCATCATTCTACATAAACAAATGGTACTCTAGGTGCTTGTGTAACATTACATAATGACTGCTTTCCTCAGGATCTATGCCATAGTTTGTGTAGCACTCAAATGGCAGAATGTAAATTGCATCAATTCCATCGCCATCTATTTGAAACAGGTACACAAGAGATAAAGCAGAAATACACCTCACCCAAGGACGATAAAGATGAACGTTTCTGGTAAGTCAAACGGGAAGTCAACTTTGAATTTTGTCTTGAAAAGAGCAATGATTGTTTCTGCCGGGTAAAACAGGGAAAGTTAGAAATATATTTTAACCTTGAAGCAAAACTCCGGAGGAGCCAACGATCTGACCTGTTTTGCAGGTGGCTGGGATACCTCCTCAAATTTCAGATTCCTGACTTCCCTTCCTGCTTGTGAAGACTACGATATTTTCCAGGAGGTACAATTCCACAGGCAGTGGTACCTCTTTGAAGAGGACATTATTTGCAATGTGAGAATTAGGGCATCACAGTCGAGCCTGATCATATGCTTACCCAGCAATAAGATTCCTAAGTGGGCACCCTGCGTTGCTCTGTGCGTTCATGGGCAACACCACTTGTCCATGTCCACACAATGGCTCAAAGCAGCTGCTTTGACACTCGTGGGGAGCATCTGCCCACAATGGGTAACTGCGAGACTTTATTACCCTTCCCAATTCATTTTACAACCACAGAATCTCACAAGACAGAAGGGGACATTCGGCCCATTGTGCCTGGTTTGATTTGATTAGATTAGATTTATTATTGTCACACGTATTGGGATACAGTGAAAGGCAGAATGGTGGCACAGTGATTAGCACTGCTGCCTCCCGGCACCAGGGACCCGGGTTCGATTCCCAGCTTGGGTCACTGTCTGTGCGGAGTCAGAATCTTGTCCCTGTGTCTGCGTGGGTTTCCTCCGGGTACTCCGGTTTCCTCCCACAGTGCGAAAGATATGCTGGTTAGGTGGATTGGTCATGCTAAATTCTCCCTCAGTGTACCCAAACAGGCGCCGGAGTGTGACAACTAGGGGATTTTCACAGTAACTTCATTGAAGTGTTAATGTAAGCCTACTTGTCACTAATAAATTAACTTTAAACTTTACTTTAAAGTATTGTTTCTTGCGTGCTATACAGACAAAACATACCATTCATAGAGTACATAGGGGAGAAGGAAAGGAGAGGGTGCAGAATATAGTGTTACAGTTACAGATAGGATGTCGAGAAAGATCAGCTTAATATATGGTAGGTCCATTCAAAAGTCTGATGGCAGCCAGGAAGAAGCTGTTCTTGAGTCGGTTGGTACGTGACCTCAGACTTTTGTATCTTTTTCCCGACGGAAGAAGGTGGAAGAGAGAATGTCCGGGGTGCATGAGGTCCTTAATTATGCTGGCTGCTTTTCCGAGGCAGCAGGAAGTATAGATGGAGTCAATGGATGGGAGAGGGCGTCATGGTGGCACAGTGGTTAGCACTGCTACCTCACAGTGCCAGGGACCCGGGTTTGATTCCTGGCTTGGGTCACTGTCTGTGCGGAGTCTGCACGTTCTCCCCATGTCTGCGTGGGTTTCCTCTAGGTGCTTCGGTTTCCTCCCACAGTCCAAAGATGTGCTGGTTAGGTTGATTGGAGATGCTAAATTCACCCAAGTGTCAGAGGGATTAGCAGGGTAAATATAAGGGGTTATGGGAATAGGTCCTGGGTGGGATTGTTGTCAGTGCAGACTCAATGGGCCGAATGGCCTCCTTCTGCACTGTAGGGATTCTATGATTCTATTCTAAGTGGGAGGCTGGTTTGTGTGATGGACTGGGCTTCATTCACAACCCTTTGTAGTTTCTTGCAGTTTTGGTTGCACGAACTCGTTACATTTCCTCCATTGTAGAAAACAAGCACTCACCGGGTGCAGTGTTGGGGATGGACAATATTTGGGATGAGCTATATCTGAGTCGGTTGATCCAATGTCTTACACTACCAATAAAAGTCAAAATTAACCCTCTTACGAGTGGAATCAACATCAAACACCCTATTCCTCAATCACTGACATCTTTTGAATTTACAGTCAGATAAATATGTCAGTCTTATCTCATTTTTCATGAGATGTGGGTGTCACTGGCAAGGGCAACATTTGCTGCCTGACCCTAGTAGCCCTCGGCTTGCTAGGCCACTCCAGAGGACAATGAAGAGCCAATCACATTGCTGTGGGTCTGGAGTCACATGTAGGCCAGACCAGGGATAGGATAGTAAACCGGAGGGGTTTTCGCAACAACCAGTGATCGTTGTCATGGTCACCATGACTGAAACTAGTTTTCAATTCCAGATTTTATTGATTGAGTTTAAATTCCACCAGCTGCGGTGGTGGGATTTGAACCCGTGAGTCTAACCCGGGCCTCTGGATTACATTACCACAACACCACTCATGCACAGACCGAAGGGAGTTTTAATGTTCTGTTTTTCAGAATAACCTGTTACTGTCAATGGAAAATTAGAAAAATTGGAAAGGATGCAACGTAGAGATCTGAAGGCCTCACAGGCAGCGCCACCTTGTGGTCTTTACCTTGCTCGCTGTTGAACACAGCGAGAAGTCGGAACATGAACGCACCACAGGTGGCAGCAAAGAAGCCTCGCCAATAATTACGCACCGCAAAATGAGATGACATCACCTCCACGCTGAACAGGACTCCTGAGAAAAACAAGCACAGATCACATTACACTACAGGGGTCACAGGTCAGCAAGGATTTATTGACATACGGTGAGGATCAATGGCACCATCAATGCTAATATGCCCAGGCCACTGACTGACATTAATGCTTTGAACGTTATAGGGTCCGATTTTAACTCTGTCAATGAATGGGTTTTGAGCGAATTAACCCCCCCCCCCCCCCACCCCCACAATAAAAGAGCCCCATTTATGGTTTTTAAATCCTGACATTTATTGTTCGCTTCTTCCCTGGAAGGAGATTTCTACAGAAATGATGTTACTTGAATATGATATAACAATTAACAAGGGTTTATTTTTCCATTTTCATTTGTTTCCTCCCAGTGAGGGACCAACAGGCTCCATGGTGACGCAGTTTCCAGGGGGATGTGCCATCTGTCCCCCCATCACTCCCTCCCTCACCCCCCGCCATGTTATTTCACCCCATCTGTGTTGACATTGGATGAGTATATTTTTCTTCAGTTAAATTTCTTTGTTCTTTTAGGATGGGAATGGAGGGACATGGTCCCCGGAAGGGTAGGGGGTTTTAATTAAGTCGGGCAGCATGGTCAGTGCAGCTTGGAGGGCCGAAGGGCCTGTTCCTGTGCTGTAATTCTCTTTGTTCTTTGGTCTTATAGGGTTTGTGTTACCTGTGCTCCCATAGTTGGATATCTTGCTGGGAATGATTGTGAAGGTTTACAATGATAGGAGCGAGGAGTAACAGGTCCCAATGGAACCGTCCCCCAGGAAGGTGGAAAATAACGACTGGTTTCAAAGATCAAAAAAGAGACATGGGGAAAGGGGAAATTTCCCTGGGCATTCTCTCAATCCTGCGCTGTAACTCAGCAGAATGACTGCAGAACCCTCAGGATAGTGGTTGTTTATTTACAGCTCTTCCAGTTTTTTAAATTCATTCATGGGACTTGGGCGTCGCTGGCTGGCCAGCATTTATTGCCCATTCCTGGTTGCCCTTGGAGGGCCATTAAGAATCAACCACATTGCTGTGGCTCAGGAGTCACATGTAGGCCAGACCAGGTAAGGACAACAGATTTCCTTCCCTAAAGGCCATTCGTGAACCAGATGGGTTTTTCCGACAATCGACAATGGTTTCATGGTCATCATTAGCCTCTTAGGCCGGAATTTTACCACCTCGCCCGTCCCGATTCCCCAAGGCTCGCAGAACGGAACTCTCTGTTGGCCTCGGGCGGGATTTTACGATCTTGCCCGAGTGAGATTGTAAAATCCCACCCTTAATTCCAGCTATTTTTTCATTGAATTCAAATTTCACTATCTGCCGTGGAAGGATTCGAACCTGGTTTCCCGGAACATTAGCTGAGTTTCTGGATTAATAGTCTAGCGAAATAGAGGGAAACACCACTTTCCCTGGAGAGAGGGACATTCATTGCCAAGATCTTCTCAACAGAAAGTGGAAGACAGCAACCCTAATGGCGCAAGGTTATCACGTAACTCAAGACAACTCAACACGCACCATCAAACTCACAGACAACTGTCTTTTGCCACGTTTTATCTCTTTCCTTGCTGTTGTGGACATTGTTTTGCTGTGACTGAAACCTCCCCATTTCCTCCAATAGGAGGATTCCTTAGAACCCTCCAATCCCGACAGTGCAGAAGGAGGCCATTCGGCCCATCGAGCCTGCACTGACAACAATCCCACCCAGGCCCCATCCCCGTAATCCCACACATTTACCCAACTAAATCCCCCTGACGCTCAGGGGCAATTTAGCATGGCCAATCTACCTAACCCGCACATCTTTTATTTGGCTTGTGGAGGGGTTAGATTTTTCCTGACCACTTTTCTTACCACTGATGGGTGCACCGAAGCAACTTGCGACCCCAACTGCTGCTGCCGCCACCAGCATCTCGTACTGCTTGTTCTTATTCTGGAGAAAAAGGAACAAATCAGAGGCTGGATCTTGGCAATGAGCTGTTATCGTGAGACAACTCGAGTCAGTTTGAAACCACGCCAGTTGAGATGGTTCTGGATGCGCTTTGCTGAATTCATGAAATAACATTACAAGCTCTGTTCATGGTGGTTGACAGTTCTGCTGGAATATAGCAGTTAGAAGGTGCATTGAGCTAGAGGCAGCTCGGTGACACAGTGGTGAGGTGGCACAGTGGTTAGCACTGCTGCCTCACAGCGCCAGGGACCCGGGTTCGATTCCTGGCTTGGGTCACTGTCTGTGTGGAGTTTGCACATTCTCGCCGTATCTGCGTGGGTTTCCTCCGGGTGCTCCGGTTTCCTCCCAAAGGTGTGCGGGTTAGGTTGATTGGCCATGCTAAATTGGTCCTTGGTGTCAGGGAGACTAGCTGGGGTAAATGCATGGGGTTGTGGGGATAGGGCCTGGGTGGGATTGTGGTCCGTGCAGACCAGATGGGCCGAATGGCCTCCTTCTGCACTGTAGGATTCTATGATTCTAATGTGGCAAAAATTATGGAGACATTTATTTTCCTTGAATTTTTACCCTCTGTGTCCTCCTGAAATCACTGGTACCCTCACGAGTTTAAGTTTTAGTTTATTTATTTGTGTTTATTTAGTATTTATTAGTTTTGGGGTGTGGAATGGACTGCCTGCAGTGATAGTGGAGTCAGACACTTTAGGAACATTTAAGCGGTTATTGGATAGGCACATGGAGCACACCAGGATGATAGGGAGTGGGATAGCTTGATCTTGGTTTCAGATAAAGCTCGGCACAACATCATGGGCCGAAGGGCCTGTTCTGTGCTGTAATGTTCTATGTCACATGTAGGCTTGCATTAACACTGCAATGAAGTTACTGTGAAAATCCCCTCGTCACCCCACTCTGGCGCCTGTTCGAGTACACTGAGGGAGAATTTAACACGGCCAATGCACCTAACCAGCACATCTTCCGGACTGTGGGAGGAAACCGGACCACCCGGAGGAAACCCATGCAGACACGGGGAGAACGTGTAAACTCCACAAAGACAGTGACCCGAGGCCGAAATTGAACCCGGGTCCCTGGAGTTGTGAGACAGCTGTGCTAACCACTGTGCCACTGTGCCAACCCCCAGTTTCACAGTGGGGTGTGGCCCTCAGGCACCAAGTGACAATGATTCATGCATTACCCTTGATGAAGTGGCTCCACAAGGCAACTGACTTTGGGGACATCACAGCCAAGTCTCATTTTGTTCTCAGCCGTACAAATGCATTTTCGGTAAGCGTTGCGGGATTGCAACCGGCAGCAGGAACCCTGGTTAACTTCCTCCTTTGGGCTTGCTAAGACCAGATATATTTGCTCTATCACCAGTCCAAAGATGATCAATGAGTAGATAGGAGATCAGAGCTTCTGGATTTATATGACTCAGAATCATTGGGGGCAATTTCAAGTGCCAAATGAGCGTGAAAAAGGGAGACATTTGCGTCTTTTTTTGAAAGACTTAGAAATCAAATCTTGTATGATTTATCTCATAGAGCTCATTTTTCCTCATTTTGTCTACATACAAGGTTTGGTTTAATGGTTTCTTAATTTCACTTTGATGTCCCTCCTTACCTCATAGTCCCTGGTGACTGTCGTTCGAATTCTTCCCAAATAGGTGGCAATCATGCTGGAGATGTGGACAAAGGGACCCTGGAGTTCAGGCAAGAAACATCTTTTAAGCATTTTACCCTTCCACAGTCAATCTTCCCCATTTTCCTTGACTTTTCACCCTTCTCTGCTCTCCTGAAGTCACTGGCACCCTCACAGAGGAATGTGGCCCTCAATTACCTCACCCATGTCTTCCATTAGCTATTGTCCTTCATTCAATGACTTGTACCTGTCCCGGGCCCAAAACTCCAAATATTAATGGTGAGCACCACAACATTTCCTGGAGTTCTTTTCACCCCACCACCATCCCCCGCCCCAATCTGCTTCTTCATCCCTTCCTGATTCTCTATCCCTCTAACACGCACCCCCTTTCTCCTCACACCTCTCCAGTTCTTTCTCAATTCCTTAGTTATCCACCATTTCCTTTCCTCCCTTTAATAAGTCTCACAACACCAGGTTAAAGTCCAACAGGTTTATTTGGAATCACAAGCTTTCCGAGCCCTGCTCCTTCATCTGGTGACTCACCTGATGAAGGAGCGGCGATCCGAAAGCTCATGATTCCAAATAAACCTGTTGGACTTTAACCTGATGCTGTGAGACTTCTTACTGTGCCCCACCCCAGTCCGACGCCGGCATCTCCACATCATGATTTCCTCCCTTTGACCAAGATTTTACTCATTTGACCAAATATTTCATTATGCGTCTTGGTGCCCTACTTTGTTTTAAGGTGTGAAGTGTCTTGGGAAGGCATTATATAAATATAAGCTCTTGTTCTTCAGTTGTTTCTTTTCCCTCTTGCTCTCCCACCTCTTCAGCATTTGCACTATCCCCATCTCTTGCTCCCGCCACATTCCTTCCATCGCTTTCACATTATACGTTTAAGCCTTTAACTTACCACTTTGCCCAGAAATATCGTGCTTCCTGCTGCCAGGGAACATGTCAAACCAACGACCTTTGCTCCAAAGTTTCTCATCGTCAGATACTCCTCCAGGAGTACCCCAGTCAGAATCGTCTTCAGTTCCGGAATGCCTGAACCT
Organism: Mustelus asterias; assembly: GCF_964213995.1. NCBI lineage: Eukaryota > Metazoa > Chordata > Chondrichthyes > Carcharhiniformes > Triakidae > Mustelus > Mustelus asterias. The sequence goes on from NC_135822.1 coordinate 24,859,802, forward strand.
AGATGGAAAGGACAAATCTATTAAAAACATTTAGACAGTTACATGAGTAAGATGGGTATAGAGGGATATGGGCCAAATGCGGGCAATTGGGACTAGCTTAGTGGTTAAAAAAAAGGGGCGGCATGGACAAGTTGGGCCTGTTTCCATGCTGTAAACTTCTATGACTCTATCTGAATAAATCTCCGCAACATGATTAAGGGTGGCACGGTGGCACAATGGTTAGCATTGCTGCCTCACAGCACCAGGGGTTCGATTCCCAGCTTGGGTCACTGTTTGTGCGGAGTTTGCACATTCTCCCCATGTCTGCGTGGGTTTCCTCCGGGTGCTCCAGTTTCCTCCCACAGTTCAAAGATGTGTGGGTTAGGTTGATTGGCCTTGATAAATTGCCCCTCAGTGTCAGGGAGTTTAGCAGGGTAAATATGTAGGAATATGGGGGTAGGGCATGGGTGGGATTGTTGTCGGTGTGGGCTGGATGGGTCCATTGCCTCTTTCTGCACTGTAGAGATTCTATGAATCTATGATTAAAAAGAGAAATGGTAGAATAGAAATTCCTACACCGATAAAAAGTATCGGAGTTTGTGAAACACCTGAGACATTTATAATGAACCCTGAGCAATTAGAGAAAGTATGTCCTAACCTTTCACTGTTAATTCCGATACCTATTTATTCACTCCACCATTGGTGGCAGTGCCTTCAGTTGCCTAGGCCCTGGACTACCCTCCCTATATCTCTCCACCTCACTTTTCACCTGTAAGACATACCTTAAAACCCACCTCTTTGACTGAGCATTTTGTCATCTAACCTAATATCTTCTTATGTGGCTGGGTGTAATGCTGCCGTGAAGCATCTTGGGATGTATTTATCATGATGAGGGACTATATAAATGTGAGTTAATGTTGTACTCTCTTTCTCTCTTCGAATTTTACTCCATTATACACCATCTGAATCTCTTTAATTAGGTTTCCGCCCTTGCTAGGCCATTGAAATGGCCCTAACCAATGTTGCAAATGATGTTCTCCTGTGCCTGTGATAGATTAACCCTCCCTCAGTATATCTATTGCTCTTTGGCAGAGATGGATAGGTTCATGATTGGTAAAGGGGAACAAAGGTTACAGGCAAAAGGTGGGGGAATGGGGTTGAGAAACTTTTCAGCCACGATTGAATGGTGGAGCAGACTCGTAGGGACATAGGAATTAGGAGCAGAAGTCGGCAAATCCAGCCCTCCGAGCCTGCTCCGCCATTCAATCAGATCATGGCTGATCTCTCCCTGGCCTCAAATCCACCTCTCCACCTTTTCCCCATATCCCTTTGACCCATTTTTAAAAATCAGAAATATATCTGTCTCCTTCTTGAAACCATTCAATGATTCAGACTCCACCGTGCTGTGGGGCAGCGAGTTCCACAAATTCACCACCCTCTGCGAGAAGTAGCTCCTCCTCGTCTCAGTTTTAAATCTACCGCCTCTCAACCCATACCTGTGACCTCTTGTTCTAGATTGCCCCACAGGGGAAACATTTGGTCTACATTTATTCCAACAATCCCTTTTGAAATGTTATAAAACTCAATCAGATCCACTCTCATCCTTCTAAACTCCATGGACTCACTGGGCCAAATGGCCTAATTAAAAAAAAAGGAAGGTAGTGTAGTGGTATTGTTGCTGGACTAGTAATCCAGAAACCCAGGGTAATTCTCTGGGGACCCAGGTTCAAATCCCATCACGGCAGATGGTGAAATTTTAAGGGCGGCACGGTAGCACAGTGGTTAGCACTGCTGCTTCACAGCTCCAGGGACCCGGGTTCAATTCCCGGCTTGGGTCACTGTCTGTGTGGAGTTTGCACATTCTCCTTGTGTCTGCGTGGGTTTCCTCCGGGTGCTCCGGTTTCCTCCCACAGTCCAAAGATGTGTGGGTTAGGTTGATTGGCCATGCTAAAAAATGCCCCTTAGTGTCCTGAGATGCGTAGGTTAGAGGGATTAACAGGGAAATATGTAGGGATATAGGGGTAGGGCCTGAGTGGGATTGTGATCGGTGCAGACTCGATGGGCCAAATGGCCTCTTTCTGCACTGTAGGGTTTCTATGTTTCTATGTTCTAGCTCCTATATCTTATGGTCTTATGGCCCTCATCATGATTGACAAGTCCATCTTCCTCTGATATCTCTCCGTTGTTTTGTCAGTGTGACTGCCCTCACTTTGTGCCACTGTTGTCTCTCCGATTGTAGTCGGAGCATCTTGAGCAATTGGTTTCCATCCATTCTTCCCTCTGGAATCCTCCAAAGATCTAAAAGCACAATTTATCTCCCACTATAGAGTCTAACACGCAAACTTCCAGCCTTAGGAACATGAATCAAGATCAATCCAGCTGTGTTTATAAAATTATAAGGGGCATAGTTAAGGTGAACAGTTGGAAGCTTTTTCCCAGGGCAGAAATGACAATTGCAAGGGGGCACAAGTTCAAGGAAAGGGGGGAAAGGTTCAGTGGAGATGTGCGGGGGAAGGTTTTTACACAGAGGGTGGTGGGGGCCTGGAATGCACTGCCAAGTGAGGTGGTTGAGGCAGACATGTTAGAAACATTTAAGACTTATCTGGATAGGCACATGAACAGGCGGGGTATAGAGGGATACAGGCGGTTGGTCTAGACAGGACAATGTGATAGGCACAGGCTTGGTGGGCCGAAGGGCCTGTTCCTGTGCTGTACTGTTCTTTGCTTTTTGTAGGCCCGAGTTCTGGAATTACCTTCCCAAACATTTCACATCTCCAGATTACTCTCTTTCATTAAGACACCCCTTAAAAACTACCTCTGAAACTAAGTGTATGGACACCTGCCTTAATGTCACTTTCTCTGGCTCAATGATCTGCCTGATTGTGCTTTTTGTCAATATTAGAATCCTGTTACAAGTCAATGCTTGAGTTTATAAATGAGAGCAGCTGTAACTAATTGGGGAAAGGTTAGGGAATTATTTTTAAGTATATAAGAACTGGTTTACAGCAGGGAAGGGTCTGTGCTTTTGTGAATAAACCCGTGTTAAAGAAAAGACTAGCTCCAGATTCATCCTTTCCTCAATGTATGAGCAGTGATTTTAACATTTTTAACGAGCTATTTAAGTGTAAATTTCTGTCGATTTCCCCTCCGTGACCCAGAGTTACCAAGTTGTCGTGCTTCAACCTCTTCCCCAGATGAGTTCAGCCAACTCAGCAATCACCAGGGCTCACGCTAAAGGAGGTTGCAAGCTGAGAGCTGGGATCACTTGTTAAAAGTGAACAAACACTTGGCCATACAGAGACCAATAAGAGACACTCTAACCACCGCCACTTAACATTCAATGGTGTAACCATCACTGAATCCCCCACTGTCAACATCCTTGGGGTTACCATTGACCAGAAACTCAACTGGACTCACCACATAAACACAGTGGCTACAAGAGCAGCTCAGAGGCATACAGCAGCGAGTAACTCACCTCCTGTCTTCCCAAAGCCTGTCCACCATCTACAAGGCACAGGTCAGGAGTGTGATGGAATACTCCCCACTTGCCTGGATGGGTGCGGCTCCAACAACACTCAAGAAGCTCGACACCATCCAGGACAAAGCAGCCCCGCTTGATTGGCACCACATCCACAAACATCCACTCCCTCCACCACCGACGCTCAGTAGCAGCAGTGTGTACTGTCTACAAGATGCACTGCAGCAATTCACCAAAGATCCTTAGACAGCACCTTCCAAACCCACCACCACTTCCATCTAGAAGGACAAGGGCAGCAGATACATGGGAACACCACCACCTGCAAGTTCCCCTCCAAGCCGCTCACCATCCTGACTTGGAAATATATCGCTGTCCCTTCGCAGTCACTGGGTCAAAACCCTGGAACTTCCTCTCTAACGGCATTGTGGGTCAACCCACAGCACATGGACTGCAGCGATTCAAGAAGGCAGCTCACTGCCACCTTCTCAAAGGCAACTAGGGATGGGCAATAAATGCTGGCCAGCCAGCGACACCCATGTCCCACAAATGAATAAAAAAAAGTTTTCGAAGGGGTGTCTTAAGGGCGGCACAGTGGTTAGCACTGCTGCCTCACAGCGCCAGGGATCCGGGTTCAATTCTGGCCTTCGGTGATTGTGTGGAGTTTGCACGTTCTCCCCGTGTCTGCGTGGGTTTCCTCCGGGTGCTCCAGTTTCCTCCCATAGTCCAAAGGTGTGCAGGTTAGGTGGATCGGCCATGCTAAATTGCCCCTTAGTGTCAGGGGGCTAGCAGGGTAAATACGAGGGGCTATGGGGATGGGGGCTGGGTGGGATTGTAGTCGGTACAGGCTCAATGGGCCAAATGGCCTCCTTCTACACTGCAGGGATTCTCTGATTCTATGAAAGAGAAGGAGCTGGAGACATGGGCGGCACGGTAGCACAGTGGTTAGCACTGCTGCTTCACAGCTCCAGGGACCTGGGGTCGATTCCCGGCTTGGGTCAATGTCTGTGTGGAGTTTGCACATTCTCCTCGTGTCTGCGTGGGTTTCCTCCGGGTGCTCCGGTTTCCTCCCACAGTCCAAAGATGTGCGGGTTAGGTTGATTGGCCATGCTAAAATTGCCCCTTAGTGTACTGAGATGTGTAGGTTTGAGGGATTAGCGGGTTAATATGTAGGGGTCTGGGTGGGATTGTGGTCGGTGCAGACTCGATGGGCCAAATGGCCTCTTTCTGCACTGTAGGGTTTCTATGATTCTATGATGAGGATGTTTGCGGAGGTAATTCCAGAGCTAGGGAGCTACACAGCTGAATTGATCAGGATTTCTGTAACTGAAATTATGATTGTGTGAAAGATGCTAAGAGAAGATCAGGCAGCTTTGATGTCTCCTGCAGTAGAATATGACACTGATATTTGTACTGCAGCTCCTGCCTGTCTGACTAGTCATGATGTGGAGTTGCTGGCGTTGGACTGGGGTAAACACAGTAAGAAGTTTAACAATACCAGGTTAAAGTCCAACAGGTTTATTTGGTAGCAAAAGCCACACAAGCTTTCGGAGCTCCAAGCCCCTTCTTCAGGTGAGTGGGAATTCTGTTCACAAACAGGGCATATAAAGACACAGACTCAATTTACATGAATAATGGTTGGAATGCGAATACTTACAGCTAATCAAGTCTTGTCTTGTCTGGAGACAATATACATCTTTTTAGCCTGCCTTGATGCTCTCTCCACTCACGTTGTTTGTATCTTAAAGACTTGATTAGTTGTAAGTATTCGCATTCCAACCATTATTCATGTAAATTGAGTCTGTGTCTTTATATGCCCTGTTTGTGAACAGAATTCCCACTCACCTGAAGAAGGGGCTTGGAGCTCCGAAAGCTTGTGTAGCTTTTGCTACCAAATAAACCTGTTGGACTTTAACCTGGTGTTGTTAAACTTCTTACTGTGTCCGACTAGTCACCGTGGTTAGCTCTGCTGCCTCACAATGCCAGGGACCCTGATTCAATTCCACACTCTCTTTAACGCTTTTGCATCTTTCCTGAGGTGTGATGCCAGGATTGGATGCAATACTCCAAAGGCTGTGTTTTTCTGGGCGGCACGGTGGCACAGTGGTTGGCACTGCTGCCTCACAGCATCAGGGACCAGGGTTCATCTTCCAGCCTCGGGTGACTGTCTGTGTGGAGTTTGCACGTTCTCCCGGTGTCTGGGTGGGTTTCCTCCCACACTCCAAAGATGCACAGGTTAGGTATATGGGCTATGATAAATTGCCCCTTAGTGCGTGGGTTAGGGGGGTTCAGTGGGGTGATTATGGGGGTAGGGCCTGGGTAAGATGCTCTGTCGGAGAGTTGGTGCAGACTTGATGGGCCGAATGGCCTCCTTTTGCACTGTAGGGATTCTATGATTTTCTCTCATTACCGAAATAGATATTTAATTTAATTGTTTAATTCTGCTCAGTAATTCCTAACAGCACAAATAACTTGTTGCAGTGCTGTGTAAAACCTGCTGGGGGCACTGCATCCACACACGATTGCACTGATAAACCAAGTCATATTGGAAAGGTTAATGATGTGTCAAACAGGCCAGGATAATCAATGTGTGGAATGATATTAATCAGTATTGTAACTCGAATGGCAGTAATTAACCCCACGCCGGGAACTTAACACACCGACTGACAGCACACAAAGAAAATAGCTCTTTCAAACAATTCTTGTCTGTTCAGCGTTTACCCTCATCATTGACAGGCAGGTGGTTAAGGATATCACGGGTAGATTCCATCTCAATCTGCACACCAACGGCAGAGGTCACCCGGTGCTATTCAGAGGCAGGAAGCCTGGCTGATTTTCCCATCCCCATTCCAGCATCTGACACGCCAATAGAGTTGAGATTAAAGAAATCAAGGCTGACCGGCCTTCAAACCTGGAAGCGTCAGGGGATTCAGTGATGGCAACACCATTGAATGTCAATGGGCGGTGGTTAGAGTGTGTTTTATTGGTCTCACTTTGGCCAAGTGTTTGTTCACCTTTAACAAGTGATCCCAGCTCTAAGCTTGCAACCCCCTTTAGCGTGAGCCCTGGTGTCTGCTGAGTTGGCTGAACTCACCTGGGGAAGAGGTTGAAGCACGACAGTGGCCTTCGGTAATGCTTGGTTACGGAGGGGAAAGCGACAGAAATTTACACTATAGCTGGTAAAGAATGTTAAAATCACTGCTCTGGCTACCCTATCGCACTGCATTCCCTTCCCTGGGCAGTGCCAGTCCAATGTCAATTCACAAAGGAGGGCCTGTTGCAAGGTCCATTCTGCCATGCCTATCACTGCGCCTCGCTCCTTTTGGAGTATCCCCTCCCCTTGATTGTACATTAAAACTGGGGGCAGCTGCCGGATTATACTCACCATAGAAACTAGGAGCAGGAGTAGACCATTCGGCCCTTCGAGCCTGCTCCACCATTCAATATGATCATGGCTGATCCTCAATCTCATTGGTCAGAGCATTGAGTTGGGGCATTATGTTACAACTATATAAGACATTGGTACGGCTACATTTGGCGCCCTGTGTACAATTCTGGACGCCCTGCTATAGGAAGGATGTTGTTAAACTGGAAAAGGTGCAAAAAAGATTTCCATGGATGTTACCGGGACTGGAATGTTTGAATTATAAGGAGAGGCTGGATAACCTGGGACTTTTTTCCCTGGAGCGTAGGAGGATGAGGGGTGACCTCATAGAGGTTTATAAAATCATGAGAGGCAGAGATAAGGTGAATAGCCAAGGTCTTTTCCCCAGGGTAGAGGAGTCCAAAACTAGAGGGCATAGGTTTAAGGTGAGGGGGAAAGATTTAAAAGGGACCTGAGGGGCAACTATTTCATACAAAGGGTGGTGCGTGTATGGAATGAGATGCCAGGGGACGTGGTAGAGGCGGGAACACTAACAACATTTAAAAGACATTTGGATATAGATACATGGATGGGAAAGGTTTAGAGGGATATGGGCCAAATGCGGGCAAATGGGACAAGTTCAGTTTAGGAAACCTGGTCAGCATGGACGAGTTGGGCCGAAGGGCCTGTTCCCATGCTGTATATCTCTATGACTCAACGCTTTCTCCCCATACCATTTGATGCCATTAAAACCTAAAATATTATCTATCTCTTTCTTGAACACATTCAGTGATTTGGCCTCCACAGCTTTCTGTGGTAGACAATTCCACAGGTTCACCGTCCTCTGAGTGAAGAAACATTTCCTCATCTCAGTCCTAACTGGTCCCGTATCCTGAGAATGTGTCCCCGGTTCTAGACTCCATTACCAGGGAAAGCATCCTCCCTGTATCCAGTCTGTCCAGCTCTGTTAGAATTTTATAGGTTTCAATTAGAAATTTCCACCTCCCAGTTTTCCACCCAGCCTCAACGTCCTTCCGTTGGACAAAGTCCCAGTCGGTTCTGCTCCTCCTCTCGACGGTGGGATGCCAACGGGGGGAGCAACTGGGGCCCAGTTGCCCATAAGAGGTGCAAATTGTGAACTCACTGCCACCCAGCCCTTCAGCTTTTATCCAGTAGCGATTACTGTCAGAGAATTGCAGCTACATGCCTAGGATTTCAGGAGATCTGCAACACGTCAACAATCCCCCCCCCCCTCCCCGAGAAAGTTAGATTGCAGTGTCAACTCGAATGTAAGGTTCTATTCACCAGACAAGCTATTATCGTGGCTTCTGCCTGGGCTTCTCTCCTCCCCTTTTGCAGGTGCTGACTTATTTCCGTTCTGTACGTGTGAGCTTTCAAACCACAACACTACCACTACAACAACAACTTGCATTTACGTGGTTCCTTTCATGTAGAAAATCAGAATCATAGAATCCCTACAGTGCTGAAGGAGGCCATTCGGCCCATCGAGCCTGCACCGACAACAATCCCACCCAGTGGTGGAGAGAGTGGATGTTGGAAATAGTGGATGGGGTGCTAATGAAGCGGGCTGCTTTATCCTAGATGGGTATCCAGCTTCTTGAGTGTTGTTGGAGCTGCACCCATCCAGGCAAGTATTATAGAATCGAAGAATCCCTACAGTGCAGAAGGAGCCCATTTGGCCCATTCAGCCTGCGCTGAAAATAGTCCCAATTCTGGTAACCGCTCCCCCCACCACTCCACCCAACCCCCACCCCCCCCCCCACCCCCCCAACCGCCCCCCCCCAGTATTTACCTTGCTAATTTACCCTGACACTAAGAGGCAATTTAGTACACCAATCAACCTAACCCGCACATCTTTGGACTGTGGGAGGAAACCGGAGCACCCGGAGGAAACCCACGCGGACACGGGGAGAACGTGCCGACTCCACACAGACTGTCACCCAAGGCTGGAATTGAACCCGGAGTCCCTGGCGCTGGGAGGCGGCAGTGCTAACCACTGTATGCTAAGTATGGCATGAGATGAAAGTTGGCCTCAGGAGAGTACGTTGAACAATCTGTGGCACGGTGGCACAGCGCCTCAGAACGCCAGGGACCTGGGTTCAATTCCCGCCTTGGGTCACTGTCTGTGCGGAGTCTGCACGTTCTCCCCGTGTCTGTGTGGGTTTCCTTCGGATGCTCCGGTTTCCTCCCACAATCCAAAAGATATGCTGGTTAGGTGCATTGGCCGTGCTAAATTCTCCCTCAGTGTACCCGAACAGGCGCCGGAGTGTGGCAACAAGGGGATTTTCACTGTAACTTCGTTGCAGTGTTAATGTAAGCCTACTTGTGACACTAATAAATAAAACAAAAAGTAAATAATAGGGTGGTGTGCTCAAAGATAGCAGGGGTCAGAGAATCAGTGCTACAGTATTTCCGCCCTATTGAAAGCACTTTCATTAAGTACTGGTGCTGGCTGAAGGAACAATGAACTCACCTCAGCTCAAAGAGGACTTTTGCTAACCACATCTTCTTTACACTAACTTTTTTCCAAACATGGAATCTACTGCTGGAATTTATAGATGGATTGCTGAGTATCTAACTCGGCATCCCGGTTCATCCTGACGTGGGAAGGTTCTTTCCCAGAAGAAGGGACGGAGCAGCTGTATTTTGTGGTATATTTGTCGGGGTGCTGGGAAATGGATTACACAAATAGTGTTTAGTGTATAAATAGACTGGCGGTGGCAGACTTACCTCCTGACTGCGGTGACACACACTGAGAGAAACCAGTGGAGAATGTGGTCATTGCAATCGGGTACACCGTCCAGGAGATGTACTGGAGAAGATTACTGTCCTCCAACTGTTCAAAGAGCCATCGGTGAGCTGCAGAGACACACAAGACACGAGAAAACGCCAAATCCATGATTCAGTAATGAACAAAACAAGTTTCATTTGTTTCACAGTCCAAATTCAATTTGAAAATGTGCTCCAATCTCTTTGTTAGCCTACGCTACGTGCTAATGTCATTTCCACTGTTTGTTTTTTATTTATTAGTGTCACAAGTAGGCTTACATTCACACTGCAATGAAGTAACTGTGAAAATCCCCGAGTCGCCACCCTCCAGTACCTGCTCGGGTACACTGAGTGAGAATTTAGCACAGCCAATCCACCTAACCAGCACGTCTTTCGGACTGTGGGAGGAAACCGGAGCATCCGGAGGAAACCCACGCAGACACAAGGGGAGAACGTGCAGACTCCACACAGACGGTGACCCAAGCCGGGAATCGAACCCGGGTCCCTGGTGCTGTGAGGCAGCAGTGCCAACCACCGTGCTATTGTGCCGCCTCCTATTTGCATCGACACACGACAATCGTCTGGTTTAAACCTAATAATTTGGGGAAATTACTACCCGCTCAACTCTCCTTGTGCTAATTCCCAATTAAGTCTCATTGAATCTGTTCAAACTCACTGTGCCCATCATCTGAAAGTTGCAGACTGCTACAGCACGCAGTTACTGAAGGAAATGCCAGACAGTAATTAATGTAAAGAGTTGCAAAGGCAGGACAAGGACAGCAGGTAAAGCAGGAGAGCGAGCCTTCGTTTTAATTATTTACTAAACACATGCACTCAGAACCAGACTATTGAATGGACCTGCCTGGCATTAAGTTGATCTTTCTCTATTCCCTAGCTATGACTGTAACACTACATTCTGTACCGTCTCCTTTCCTTCTCTATGAACGGCATGCTTTGTCTGTATAGCGCACAAGAAACACTACTTTTCATTGCATGTTAATATATGTGACAATAATAAATCAAATCAAATCAAAAAATCACTCATTGTAACCAATGTCAGTCAGCACGGTGGTTAGCACTGCTGCCTCACAGCGCCAGGGACCCGGGTTCAATTCCCGGCTTGGGTCACTGTCTGTGCAGAGTCTGCACATTCTCCTCGTGTCTGCGTGGGTTTCCTCCGGGTGCTCTGGTTTCCTCTCATAGTCCGAAAGACGTGCTGGTTAGGTGCATTGGCCGTGCTAAATTCTCCCTCAGTGTACCCAAACAGGTGCCAGAGTGTGGCGACTAGGGGATTTTCACAGTAACTTCATTGCAGTGTTAATGCAAGCCTACTTGTGACACTAATAAATAACTATATCCTTCAGTTTTACTCTGGTCAAAAATAACATGGGAAGTGGATTTTAAAATGTAAAATTCCTGATTGTCAGCGCAATCTTCAAATTGGATGCACAAATAAGAATTATCAACACACGGGCTAAAATTGGATTCAACACTGCAGATAGCAGTCCAGTGATCCTTTCATTTATTTACTTGATTACTCATTGATAATAGTAGGAAACAGCCTCATTGGTGGTTAAAGACAAAGGTATACAGATGTGAAATTCCCCAGGTTCAGACCCCGCTCTGTGCTCTTAACGTATCTGAAGGAGGAGTGGGTCATAGGGGATGTATAAATGGCCTCAGTATCCCTGATGTAGCCATGATTGAATGGTGGAGCAGACTCAATGGACCGAATGGCCTAATTCTGATCCTATGTCTTATGGTCTTATGCAGAGAAATGCTCCTGTCAATGGCGTAAAGATAAGAATAGCCTCCGGGGCAGAAGGACATGGCCAGGCAGTGCCCCGGCATTGCCCCCTGGCACTGACCCTTTAGCACAAGTTGGCACAATCCCCATGCCAACCTGGCAGTGCCAAGCGGTGTCAAGAGGCGGGCCCCAAGGGAAGCCTCATGGGGGAGGTGGGGGGGATTAATTTAGATGTGATGGTGGCCGGGTGTGGATGGGGGAGCTGGGGATGCCGGTGACGGCTGTTGTGGGGGTGGGGGTGTCGGGGGAGGGGGGGGGGGGCATGGGAGGTGGATGCTGGCTCAGACTGTTGGGAGTGGGGGGAGGAGAAGGAGCCAATGATCTTGTGGGGGGGGGTGAGGTGGCGGGGGGTTTGGAGGGGCCGATAAATGGGGGAGTGGGAGAAGGGGCCGATGATCGGGGGGGGGCAGAGGGGAAGGCGCTGACTCTGATCAGTGGTGGGGAGGGGGGTCCTGAGATCTCCGTGGTGGGCTGGGAGGAAGGTTTACTCAGGTTCTGATCGGGGGTCCCTTTAAAGATGATGTCCCGATCTCTGTGCAGCCGGGTTTTGCTGGTGTGTTGAGGCCCTGCCCCCCTGTATGATGGTGTGAATTACACGCCCTTGATTGTTTTTGGCAGAGTGTCATAAGATCTGAAGAGAAAACCGATTGGTTTCTCTGGAGAGAAGGATGCCGGTGTTCTCGCCAGAAGCAACACTGTCACTTTTTGGTAAGGTTTCTCCCAGTGAGTTTGTTGCTGCAACCTTTCCTTCCAACTTGACTAACCCAGTAAGGACAGTAAGATGCCCTCTGCAGGCTTGGTTAACATGAAGATTGCTGACCTGGAGCAGATGCCAGGGCTGCAATAAGGGTGGGAGTCTGTTATTTTTAAGGATGTTAAGCTTCAGTTATACAAGGCATTGGTGAGACTGCATCTCGAATACTGTGTACAGTTTTGGTCTCCTTAAGGAAGGATGGGGCGGCCCAGTGGCACACCGGTTAGCACTGCTGCCAATCACAGCGCCAGGGACCCAGATTCGATTCCCAGCTTGGGTCACTGTCTGTGTGGGGTTTCTTCCGGGTGCTCCGGTTTCCTCCCACAGTCTGAAAGACGTGCTGGTTAGGTGCATTGACCCAAACAGGCACCGGAGTGTGGCGACTAGGGGAATTTTACAATAGCTTCATTGCAGTGTTAATGTAAGCCTTACTTGTGACTGATAAATAAGTAAACTTTACACTCCAATTTAACCATGTCAGGGGGACTAACTAGGGTAAATGCATGGAGTTATGGGGATAGGGCCAGGTGGGATTGCAGTCGGTGCAGACATGATGGGCCGAACGGCCTCCTTGCCCTGTAGGGATTCTCTTCTCTTCTCTATGTAACATTGGAGGCAGTTCAGAGGAGGTTTACGAGATTGATATCTGGAATGAGTAGGTTGTCTTAATGAGGAAAGGTTAGACAGGTTGGGCCTGTTTCCGTTAGAGTTTAGAAGAGTAAGGGATGACATGATTGAAGTATTTAAGATTCTGAACGGTATTGACAAGATGGACATGTTTTCTTTTGTGGATGAGTCAAGAACTAGGGGGTCACTGTTTCAAAGTTAGGGATCACCTTTATAGGACAGAGATAAGAAGAATTTTTCTCTGAGAGTTGCATGAATTTGGAACTCTCTGGGCGGAATTTTCCAGCTGCACAAAACCAGAAAATCCTGCCCGAGGTCAACACACCTTTGCATAGTCCGACCCCCTGCTCGCTACGATTCCCATTGCGGGCGGGATGGGAAAACTCCCCCCTCTGCCTCAGGAGGCGGTGGAAATGGGATCACTGAATATTGTTAAGACAATAGATAAATTCTTGTTTGGCAAGAGAATTGAAGGTTACCGGGGGTAGGTTGGAATGTGGAACTCGACGCAAACAAATCAGCCGTGATCTTATTGAATGGTGGAGCAGGCTCGAGGGGCTGAATGGCCTACGTCTGCTCCTACTTCATATCTTCATATATATATATTCCTCTAATGTGATTTTTTCGCTGGAAGGGTGGCAAAATGAGACATGTGCCTGAAGAATGAACTTTTTGACTGTATCCTGGCCTTCTCCTATTTTACATTTTTGGTGATCTTCCAGCTGGATCCTGGCCTGCGGAGGCTGGAAGGAAAAAATGTTTGCTGCAGGCTTCAGGCATTTGAAGTAGATACATGGGAACACCACCAAGTGCAAGTTCCCCTCCAAGCCACTCACCTTCCTGACTTAGAAATATATCGCCGTTCCTCCACTGTCACTGGATCAAAAACTTGGAACTTCCTCTCTAACAACATGATGGGTATATCTACACCAAACCGGATTGTAGTAGTTCTAGAAGACGGCTCACAACCATCTTTTCAAGGGCAACTAGGGATGGGCAATAAAGGATGGCCGAACCAGTGATGCCCACACCCCATGAGTGAAAGGAAAATGAGACCAGAAAACTACAGGTCAGGAGAATGTGACGATACTGTGCCTTTAAGAAAAGTATTTGTGTCATGTTTCTTGTGTGGGGACCGTTTTATACTTCAGGTAAGATTATGGTGCCGATTGTGTACAACCGGCAGCCCACATGCCGAGCATGCAGAAGATAATTGCTCCTAGTTATTGGGGTCTTTTAATCTGAATTAATGCAGTTTTATGATTTTTTTGGGTTGTCCCTTGGGGTTTCAGAGTAGGGTTTAATTAGGTTGATAGACATGTGCGTGTCATGTGCTAATGAGAGGAGCTCGGCTTACAGAGAGACAAGCAGGCAATTGCTGTTGGAATTTGTAAGGAGCAGCTCTTTCTTTCTCCCTCTCTCTGGAAATTGAAGTCTGGGACCTACTAGAAAATAGGTATCTCTTTCCAGAGGTCTGCAAAAAGCAAGAGGTGTTTTCTCCCTCTTCCTCTCTCTCCCTGGAGTTCTGTTGTGTGAAGACAGGTATTTCTCTGGAGGCTACTGTCCATGAGTCAGAACAGTAAGAAGTCTCACAACACCAGGTTAAAGTCCAACAGGTTTATTTGGTAGCAAACGCCACTAGCTTTCGGAGCGCTGCTCCTTCGTCAGGTGAGTGGGAGATCTGTTCACAAACGGGGCATATAAAGACACAAACTCAATTGACAGAATAATGATTGGAATGCGAGTCTTTACAGCTAATCAAGTCTTAAAGGTACAGACAATGTGAGTGGAGAGAGCATTAAACACAGGTTAAAGAGATGTGTATTGTCTCAAGACAGGACAGTTAGTGAGATTTTGCAAGTCCAGGCAAGTTGTGGGGGTTACAGATAGTGTGACATGAACCCAAGATCCCGGTTGAGGCCGTCCTCATGTGTGCGGAACTTGGCTATCAGTCTCTGCTCAGCGACTCTGCGCTGTCGTGTGTCGTGAAGGCCGCCTTGGAGAACGCTTACCCGAAGATCAGAGGCCGAATGCCTGTGACCGCTGATCTGTTCCCCAACAGGAAGAGAACAGTCTTGCCTGGTGCTTGTCGAGCGGTGCTCATTCATCCATTGTCATAGCGTCTGCATGGTTTCCCCAATATACCATGCCTCGGGACATCCTTTCGTGCAGCGTATCAGGTAGACAATGTTGGCCGAGTTGTAAGAGTAGGTACCGTGTACCTGGTGGATGGTGTTCTCACGTGAGATGATGGCATCCGTGTCGATGATCCGGCATGTCTTGCAGAGGTTGCTGTGGCAGGGTTGTGTGGTGTCGTGGTCACTGTTCTCCTGAAGGCTGGGTAGTTTGCTGCGGACAATGGTCTGTTTGAGGTTGTGCAGTTGTTTGAAGGCAAGAAGTGGGGGTGTGGGGATGGCCTTGGCGAGATGTTCATCTTCATCAATGACATGTTGAAGGCTCCGGAGGAGATGTCGTAGCTTCTCCGCTCCGGGGAAGTACTGGATGACGAAGGGTACTCTGTCCACTGTGTCCCGTGTTTGTCTTCTGAGGAGGTCGGTGTGGTTTTTCGCTGTGGCGTGTCAGAGCTGTCGATCGATGAGTCGAGCGCCATATCCCGTTTTTATGAGGGCATCTTTCAGCGTCTGGAGGTGTCTGTGGCGATCCTCCACATCTGAGCAGATCCTGTGTATTCGGAGGGCTTGTCCGTAGGGGATGGCTTCTTTAACGTGTTTAGGGTGGAAACTGGAGAAGTGGAGCATCATGAGGTTATCCGTGGGCTTGCGGTACAGTGAGGTGCTGAGGTGACTGTCCTTAATGGAGATGCGTGTGTCCAAGAATGCAACCGATTCAGGAGAGTAGATTCCGGAGACTACTCTCCGGAATCGGTTGCATTCTTGGACACACGCATCTCCATTAAGGACGGTCACCTCAGCACCTCACTGTACCGCAAGCCCACGGATAACCTCACGATGCTCCACTTCTCCAGCTTCCACCCTAAACACATTAAAGAAGCCATCCCCTACGGACAAGCCCTCCATATACACAGGATCTGCTCGGATGAGGAGGATCGCAACAGACACCTCCAGACGCTGAAAGATGCCCTCATAAGAACGGGATATGGTGCTCGACTCATCGATCGACAGTTCCGACGCACCACAGCGAAAAACCACACCGACCTCCTCAGAAGACAAACACGGGACACGGTGGACAGAGTACCCTTCGTTGTCCAGTACTTCCCCGGAGCGGAGAAGCTATGACATCTCCTCCGGAGCCTTCAACATGTCATTGATGAAGACGAACATCTCGCCAAGGCCATCCCCACACCCCCACTTCTTGCCTTCAAACAACTGCACAACCTCAAACAGACCATTGTCCCCAGCAAACTACCCAGCCTTCAGGAGAACAGTGACCACGACACCACACAACCCTGCCACAGCAACCTCTGCAAGATATGCCGGATCATCGACATGGATGCCATCATCTCACGTGAGAACATCATCCACCAGGTACACGTTACATACTCTTGCAACTCGGCCAACGTTGTCTACCTGATACGCTGCAGGAAAAGTTGTCCCGAGGCATGGTACATTGGGGAAACCATGCAGACGCTACGACAACGGATGAATGAACACCGCTCGACAATCACCAGGCAAGACTGTTCTCTTCCTGTTGGGGAACACTTCAGCGGTTACGGGCATTCGGCCTCTGATCTTCGGGTAAGCGTTCTCCAAGGCGGCCTTCACGACACACGACAGCGCAGAGTCGCTGAGCAGAGACTGATAGCCAAGTTCCGCACACATGAGGACGGCCTCAACCAGGATCTTGGGTTCATGTCACACTATCGGTAACCCCCACAACTTGCCTGGACTTGCAAAATCTCAACCAACTGTCCTGTCTGGAGACAATACACATCTCTTTAACCTGTGCTTAATGCTCTCTCCACTCACATTGCCTGTACCTTTAAGACTTGATTAGCTGTAAAGACTCGCATTCCAATCATTATTCTGTGAATTGAGTTTGTGTCTTTATATACCCTGTTTGTGAACAGAACTCCCACTCTCTTGACGAAGGAGCAGCGCTCCGAAAGCCAGTGGCGTTTGCTACCAAATTAAACTGTTGGACTTTAACCTGGTGTTGTGAGACATTTTACTGTGCTTACCCCAGTCCAACGCCGGCATCTCCACATTATGAGTCAGAAGACAGTGCATATAACTCAAGCTGATTCACCACATCTAACCTGTGGCTAGGTCTGTAATTTCTACTGGACAACACTGCTATAAAGTGACATGATTGCTGTCAATAATCCGGCCCATTGCCTTCAAGAAGGTCATGGAAAAACTGACCCAACTAAAAGTTCAAAACAATAAGGCAACTGTATCCAGTAACTCCCCCAGAGATCAGTCAAATACCACCTCTGGTAATCATATTTATTCATGTGCTATTGTAAAAAGGTCAAAGCAAGAAGTGCATCTTGTAATCAGTAATCTCCCTGGGGTGGTTAACTTTCTGTCAGAGCTAATTATCATGCAAACACTCCGACCATTTTGTTTTTATGGAATCCCCACAGTGCAGAAGGAGGCCATTCAGCCCATCGAGTCTGCATCGACTCTCTGGCAGAGCATCTTACCCAGGGGCACCCCCTGCCCTATACCCACAACCCCACACATTTATCTCACTAATCCCCCTAACCTACACATCTTGGGACACTAAGGGTGAATTTAGCATGGCCAATCCACCTAACCTGCACATCTTTGGAGTGTGGGAGGAAACCGGAGCACCCGGAGGAAACCCACGCAGACACGGGGAGAACGTGCAGACTCCAAACAGACAGTGACCCAAGCCAGGAATCAAACCCGGGTCCCTGGCACTGTGAGGCAGCAATGCTAACCACTGTGCCACCATGCCATTATAACATATTTAGTTATGAGAGCACCTCCGTACACTAGCTTCTCTCCACACTGCTTTCTCCTAGACTCCCAGATCACATGAGTATATGTAATATCCCTCCACGACACCACAGACTATTACAGTTAACCCCTTGTGGGTCTAACATACTACACTATACTGCAAGCGCAAGATTCAGATATACTGCATGTAACCAGTTCTGTTCATTAGCAGCCAGGTGGAAGTTCCACCATAAGCAGTCTGACTGTCTGTCTAAACTTATACAATAGCATGTTGCTGAGCAACTTGCAGACAATTTGCTGTCCTCCTGGGAACAAGGTACGTAGACCAATGTATCACTGAAGAGGAAGACACAGCAAAACAAGTGACATAAATCTCTGGGTGGAATTTTCCTGTCCCGCCTACCACCGGAATCGTAGTGGGCGGGACACGGACCATGCAAAGGTCCATTGACCTCAGGCAGGATTTTCCAGTCTTGGGGCAAGCACGGCTGGAAAATCCTTTGCTTACCTTTGAGAAGTTTGACCACTGTGAAGTCCAGTGCAAAACTAATGAGCGCCATTAACACACCAAGAATGAAGAGAAAATACCAGTCGTCTCCAACCCGGAAGAGCTGTCTCTTGATAAAACCCAAACATCCTGCAAAACAGAACAAATGAAGCATGAAAAGTATTCATTAAGAAGGACATCCGAGTGACTGTCATTTTGGAGACTGCTAAGTTTATTGCTCTAAAGGTTAGCTGAACTTCTAACAGCATCGTAAGTTTTAATTATCACCAAGTAGCCTCTCCAGCACTGATTTTGTTTTTACAAATATGGAGTGTCACTCCGTCAGGTTTTAATCATTGTTGGAGATTTTATAAGTGCATTGAATGGCGAGCTCATTGCTGACCACAGGCGGCACGGTGGCACAGTGGTTAGCACTGCTGCCTCACAGCACCAGAGACCCGGGTTCAATTCCAGCCTCGGGTCACTGTCTGTGTGGAGTTTGCGCGTTCTCTCCGTGTCTGCGTGGGTTTCCTCTGGGTGCTCCAGTTTCCTCCCACAGTCCAAAGATATGCAGATTACATTGATTGAGTGTCGGGGGATTAGCAGGGTAAATGTGTGGAGTTACGGGGATGGGGCCTGGGTGGGATTGTGATGGGTACAGGCTCGATGGGCTGAATGGCCTCCTTCTGTACTGTAGGGATTCTATGATTCACATCATCCGGGTCATTGTGTTTTTCTTACCACGCATAAATACTCAATTAAAGCTCCCTGACAGTTCGGTTGGCAAAGGCAATAAGTAACTGAGCCATAAAAACTTGAAGATTCCAATCGTTGATGCTGGTGTAACCACAATCATTGGCTCCTCTGCCTTGAAGTGGGGAGTGGAAGAATCAACAAGGGTTCCCATTCAGTAACTTTCTGTTATCGTGAATGAACATGTTGACATTAGCTGAGGAGATCACCAGGGTGAGAGCCATCACTTCATGTGAGCAAATACTCTACCAATTTTAATGTTCTGGTGTCATACATGACACATGGCTACATGAGTGGGTCACAGGAGGCCAGCTGATGGATGGCCATTGAATCACACCATCAGTGATTGACGAGGATGTTGCCAGGACTAGTGAGTTATAGGGAGAGGTTGGCCAGCCTAGGACTTTATTGCTTGGAATGTAGGAGATTAAGGGGTGACCTTATTAAGGTGTATAAAATCATGAGGGGTATAGATAGGATGAAGGCACATAGGGCGGGATTTTCCAGCCACACTCGCTCCAAAACCGGAAAATCCCTCACGAGGTCAATGGACCTTTGCATGGTCCGCCCCCCCGTCCAATTCCCGTGGCAGGCAGGATGGGAAAATTCCCCCCATAGTCTTTGTTGCAGGGAATGGGAATTGAAAACTAGAGGGCATAGGTCTAAGGTGAGAGGGGAACAACTTAAAAGGGACCTGAGGGGTAACTTCTTCACGCAGAGGGTGGTGCATATATGAAATTAGCTGCCGGAGAAAGGCAGGTACAATAGCAACATTTAAGAAGCATTTGGATAAGTTCATGGGTGGGAAGGGATCAGAGGGATATGGGCCAAACGTAGGCAACTGGGACCAGCAGGGAGGGCACCATGGTCAGCATGGACTGGAAACAGGCCAAAGAGTCTGTTTCCATGCTGTACTGCTCTTGGATTCTATGACTCTATCAGTTGTAATTCCTATGGTGATAATTAACCCCACACTGATAAAATAACACACCAACTGTCAGAATATGAAGCAAAGCGCAGGAGGCAAAATTGCTCAGAAAAGGGCACACAATTAATGCCATCAAACTTCACAGAGTCACAAACATGTCTTCCAGCTCTCTTCACATCTTTTGAGGTTATTCCCCCACCTTCACTTTACAGTCTGTGCCCTGTGAAGAAACACTCCGTGTATTCTATGCGGCCTTCTTAATTAGCTCGGAATCGGAATTGCATTATTTTAAGATACGTGGGAATTCCTTCCAAACCGCCCCCCCATCTTGCTTGAGGCGCACTACGTTTTTACTTCCCCTCACGTAATCTTCTATACAAGGTACATGAGTACAAGCGAGCGGCACGGTGGCACAGTGGTTAGCACTGCTGCCTCACAGCGCCAGGGACCCGGGTTTGATTCCCAGCTTGGGTCACTGTCTGTGTGGAGTTTGCACATTCTCCCCGTGTCTGCGTGGGTTTCCTCCGGGTGCTCCGGTTTCCTCCCACAGTCCAAAGATGTGCGGGTTAGGTGGATTGGCCATGCTGAATTGCCCCTTTGCGTCAGGGGGACTAGCTAAGGTAAATGCATGGGGTTACAGGGATATGATTCTAAGATTTATAGAACTTACATTCAACCGGAGATTAGGCGAGTGGTACAGGGGCATAATGAAATTGTCCTCCTTAAGAGAAGTCAGTCTCAAGCTACTTATTATCCGAGGAATGTAACTGGTCACAGCTCAGTAACACAGGTTCTAATGTGAGATCCCTATCCAGGAGATTTCGTTCAATTACGTTTTGAGGTCAGGGAGAATTTCATTTTATTTGCTTGGAAGTTTTGGCCTGTTATGGATTCTGGGTAGAACCCACAATAATGTAATAGTACTGAGTCTGTTAGAAGGAATGGCCTCCTCAGCCAAGTTACTGGGCCAGATTCTCCAACCTCGCCCGCGGCTGGGATTTTCCAGTCCCGCTGTTGTTGTGGACGGAGATTTGGCTGAGCGCCAAGTTCACTGGCCGTGTTGTGGGCAGTGTACGAGCCAGAGAATTGCGGCCACTGTTACATATTCCATCCACAATATCTGCACATTTAATAGTGTGTTCCCTTTCTTCATCTTTCTACCATAAAACCATGGAAAAAGCTTGGAGCAGGTCAGTGCCGGGAATGACTCCTTACACAGTTCTGCATGAATTAGAGTCAAATCTGGTTAATACATATTTAATTTGCCTGGATTTACATTACAGTGGCAATGTGCATTAATACAACATCATTTGTGTTGTATAATGTCCCTCAGGAACAGTAGCAAAGGTTGATACTGAGTCAAAGAAGGAGATATTAGAATGGATAACTAAAAACATGTGCGGGACCTGGGTTCGATTCCCGGCTTGGTCTGTGTGGAGTTTGCACATTCTCCCTGTGTCTGCGTGGGTTTCCTCCGGGTGCTCTGGTTTCCTCCCACAGTCCAAAGATATGCAGGTTAGGATGATTGGCCATGCTAAGTTGCCTATAGTGTCCCGGGATGTGTAGGTTAGAGGGATTAATAGGGTAAATGTATGGGCTTGTGGGGTTAGGGCCTGGGGTGGGATTGTTGTCAGTGCAGACTCGATGGGCCGAATGGCCTCCTTCTGCGCTGTAGGGATTCTATGATTTCTATGTAGGTTTTAACCAATATCTTAAAGAAGGTGACAGTGGTGGAGGGGTTTAAGGAAAGAATTCCAGAACTTAGGACATAGACAGCTCACAGCACAGCTGCCAATAGTGGAATGAAGGGGACGAAAAGATATAAGGGGCAAATTTTCCTGTTCTGCCTGCCATGGGAATCATAGCGGGCGAGGGGTGGACCATGGAAAGGTCCGTTGACCTTGGGCAGGATTTTCCGGTTTCGGGACGAACGTGGCTGGAAAATCTCACCCTAGAGGCCAGAACTGGAGGAACAGAAGGTTGTAGGGCTGTAGGAGATCATAAAGTTAGGGTGGGGAAAGAGGACAGGGAGGAATTTGAAAATGAGGATGAGAATTTTAAAATCAAGACTTGAGTGTACATTTTTCTTAAAGTTTATTTATTAGTGTCACAAGTAGACTTACATTAACACTTGAAAATCCCGTAGTCGCCACACTCTGGTGCCTGTTCGGGTACACTGAGGGAGAATTTAGCACGGGCCAATGCACCTAACCAGCACGTCTTTCGGACTGTGGGAGGAAACCGGAGCACCCGGAGGAAACCCACGCAGACACGGGGAGAACATGCAGACTCCACACAGACAGTGACCCAAGCCGGGAATCGAACCGTGATCCCTGGCGCTGAATGGCAGCAGTGCTAACCACTGTGCCTCTGTGCCACCCATACTGCATACTGGCAGTCTATGTAGGACAGTAAGCACACAGGGATTAGTATGGGTTAGGAGAGAGTTTGGATAAGGCCACTTTCATGGAGGATGGAAGACGAGAAGCCAGTCAGGAAAATGCTGAAATAGTCAAGTCAAAAGCATGGGGGAATGATTTCAGAGCTGGCAAGCAAAGACGGGTGAGCAATGTTATGGTGGCGGAAGTAGGCGGACTTTGTGGTGATAAAGATATGGGAGCGGACATTCGATTCTGGGTCAAGAAAGACGCGGAGGTTACGAACAACCTGAGACGGGTAGAGTTGGGCCAATGCCCACATGGAACCTAACACCGTCTCTTCAAATGATGCTTCCGGGGTATCGCGCATAGATAGGAAATAAGAAGGTGCCAATAATTAAGGGACTGAAGGTAACGGGGTGAAAATTCAAGCCATGGCAGGCAATTCTGGTCACGACTGAATTGGTAAAAGTGGAACCAGGAATGTAGCCCAGTCCATCACGCAAACCAGCCTCCCATCCATTGACTCTGTCTACACTTCCCGCTGCCTCGGCAAAGCAGCCAGCATAATTAAGGACCCCACGCACCCCGGACATTCTCTCTTCCACCGTCTTCCGTCGGGAAAAAGGTACAAAAGTCTGAGGTCATATACCAACCGACTCAAGAACAGCTTCTTCCCTGCTGCCGTCAGACTTTTGAATGGGTCTACCTCGCATTAAGTTGATCTTTCTCTACACCCTAGCTATGACTGTAACATGACATTCTGCACTCTGTTTCCTTCTCTATGAACGGTATGCTCTAGCACGCAAGAAACAATACTTTTCACTGTATGCTAATACATGTGACAATAATAAATCAAATCAAATCAAATTTAATCAAATTTAGGATGGACGTAGGGAAGTTGTTTCCATTAACAGGGGAGACTAGGACGCGGGGGCACAGCCTTAGAATAAAAGGGAGTCACTTTAGAACAGAGATGAGGAGAAATTTCTTCAGCCAGAGAGTGGTGGGTCTGTGGAATTCATTGCCACAGAGGGCTGTGGAGGCCGAGACGTTGAGCGTCTTCAAGACAGAAATTGATAAATTCTTGATTTCTCGAGGAATTAAGGGCTATGGGGAGAGAGCGGGTAAATGGAGTTGAAATCAACCATGATTGAATGGTGGAGTGGACTCGATGGGCCGAATGGCCTTACTTCCGCTCCTATGTCTTATGGTCTTATGGTCTTAACTTACACCATTGTTTTTCACGCAATTAACCTGTGTGATCAATAACCTCCCCCGTTTTCACAATCCAAATCCTCTGAAATGATACCGAATATTCAATTTCCACTGCTTTTGATAGGAAAAGCTAGTTAATGCTATGCACCTGCTCCGCTGGCTCAGTCACTCTGATGAAAGCCAGCACTTAATAACTACTTAACAGATTGCATGGAGCTATAACCGCACACTCTCAGTATGATCAATTAAACAGACTTATTAGCGCTGAAGTGTTGGCCACATTCATTCTCAGGGGATGCCAACACAGAGCTTTATGCTTATTCCCTGTGAAATACTTACTCAGTTTAAATGACCCGAGTTACACATTCTGTAAGATCGGAATATTGCAAAATCAGCTCGCCGCACTCTTAACTGAACAAGGAACTGTAATAATGATTGCTTTTCTTTATGCAACATTGATACAATGAATGTAAGTCTCCTTTAGCTGTTCTGTTGCAGTAAAATTAACTGTGTTCTCTCAATGCATACTGATTAACCCAATCCAACTACTGATTGCCTTTAATAATTATCGGCATAAGAAAAAAAGCAATGCTGCGCTCGCTGGAAATCATAGAATCCCTACGGTGCAGAAAGAGGCCATTCGGCCCATCGAGTCTGCAACAACACAATCCCACCCAGGCCCTATCCCCGTAACCCCAAGTATTTACCCTGCTAATCCCCCTGATACTAAAGGGCAATTTAGCACGGCCAATCCACCTAACCCGCACATCTTTGGACTGTGGGAGGAAACCGGAGCACCCAGAGGAAACCCACGCAGACACGGGGAGAACGTGCAAACTCCACACTGACAGTGACCCGAGACTGGAATCGAACCCGGGTCCCTGGCGCTGTGAGGCAGCAGTGCTAAGCACTGTGCTGCCTGAAAAATCAAAATTTTCAATGTTGCTGGCCAGTAAAAATAATCAAAGCAATCGCCGTTCAAGCATTCACTCCATAAAATTCACAACACTAGCACCTCTGTGTATATCAGAATAACAGCAGAACAAACTTGAGAAGCGGTTTAGGGATTATCAATGCAGTAAGATAGAGCCATGGATAGGGGAACTGCTCCTTACAATAAGTCTAGACCTATCTGCTGGTAATGATAACCCAGTGGTGTCCCGTACCTGATTACCGAGCTTACTCCTCCGGTTTAAAGAGCTGCTATATTGAACAAATTACACTAGGATGCATCTTTTAGTTTTGTAACCATTGCAGATTTGACTCTGGCACATTTGACAATTAAGATGCATGAATTCTACATGTTGAGAAATTCAGGCATAATTCTCAAGCTGGAAGGTTATTCATTCTCACTTACTTGTCACGTTCTTCCTGGTTTTGGGCCATGGTCGCCGAACCTTTCGCCGCAGAAGAACGCTTTCCTCTGCTCCCAGAGTGGGAGCACTCGCTTGTCTCCATGCCTCACTCATTGTAGACATAAGGCATTACCAGCTTCCTGTGCCAGTCATCACACGCACACTCACTTACTGTCCCTTGCTAACTATCCCTTCGCTGGTGCACCTGAACCATGCAGAGGTTTTGCTGCAAGCCTGGTTTAAACAGGATCAAAGCAACACCCCTCACCTCCCCACCCCACCCCCCCCCCTACGTAGCACACATAACATTTACAGTCACAACCTGCTTGCCCTTGGAAGTCACTTTATAAAGAGTCAAAAGCTTTTTCCAACAGGTCGCAGCACCCAACACCTAGACAATGCAAATGGCCATCACCATCCAGAACCCATCACCATCCAGAACCCATCACCATCCAGAACCCATCACCATCCAGAACCCATCACCATCCAGAACCCATCACCATCCAGAACCCATCACCATCCAGAACCAGTTTATTTATTAGAATGCTGCACTTTATTTTGCTTTCACTTAACTGCTTTCTCCAAGTCAGGGTCACGGGAGGGGTCACAGCCTATCCCAACAGATGCTGGGGGCAGAATTTTCCCATCCCACCTGCGGGCGGGACACGGACTATGCAAAGATCGGTGGACCTCGGGCGGGATTTTCCGGCCTTTGGGCGAGTGTGGCCGGAAAATCCCGCCCTGGGTGTTAGGCAGGGTATAATCAGGATGGGATGCCAGTCCATCACTGGGCACACACCCACACAAACCGAGGGGCAACTTAGCTTGGCCGATCCGCCTAACCGGCACATCTTTGGACAGTGGGAGGAAACCGGAGCTCCCAGAGGAAACCCACGCAGACACGGGGTGAATGTACAAACTCCACTCAGACAGTCATGTGAGGCCAGAATCGAACCCGGGTCCCTGGGGCTATGAGGCAGTCATGCTAAGCACTGTGCCACCGTGCCACCCTTGCTGCGATTTATTAAATCTTAACTTCCACTGTTTTTAAGGGACAATTAGGGACCATTTTTGAAATGTGCTTCACCAGATTGCTAATTGGTGCGTTTCTTTCTGAAACTTTTACCTAGAAACAAAAGGTGGCCATTTGGTCCTTTGAGCCTGTTCTGCCATTCAGTTAGATCATCAGGGATCTTATCCTCAACTCTGTTTACCTGTCCTTGTTCCAGATCCCTTGGTATACTAGTAAAAATACATTGTTCTAGCCTTAAAAATTTCCATTGACCCAACATCTACCACCTACCTGATGGAGGACCAAGTTTGAAATTTCCATTCTACCATTTGTGTGATCAAGTGCTTCCTGATTTCAAGCCTGAATCTATAGCTAGCTCTTCATTTTAAGACTACGCTCCTTGCCAGTCGACTTGTGTTTAACTTTAATTTGATATGTAGGCCAGGATTTTCCAATCCTACCATGGCGGGGTGTAGGGCAGGCCAGATAAAGGTCTACTGAACTTGGTGGGACTGGAAATTTCCATCCATAAAATGAGGAGTTTTTATGCAACTCCAACATCTAGATCAATGAGCAAAACCAAGATGGCTGCACACACGGTTAGAATAAGTGATCACATGTGATGGCCCTCTTGTCCTGAATATCGCCCCCCACCAGCTGAAATAACATTTCCCTGGGAGCGCTCACGGTGGCACAGTGGTTAGCACTGCTGCCTCGCAGCACCAGGGTCATGGGTTCGATTCTCAGCTTGGGTCACTGTGAGTGCAGAGTTTGCACGTTTTCCCTGAGTCTGCGTGGGTTTCCTCTGGGTGCTCCAGTTCCCTCCCACAGACCGAAAGATGTGCCGGTTAGGTGCATTGGCCGTGCTAAATTCTTCCTCAATGTACCCGAACAGGCACCGGAGTGTGGCGACTCGGGGATTTTCACTGTAACTTCATTGCAGTGTTAATGTAAGCCTACTTGTGACACTAATAAATACACTAAAACTATTCTATTGAACCCTTTAATTTTTTTTAATTGCTATACCTTAACTTTCAAAACCCAAGGGAATACAAGCCAAGACATGTTTTTGCTATTTTTAAGTATGGTTAATGATGTTATCCAGAACCGAATAAAGGCGGAAAACAGTTGGAATTGTTCTTCCTAGCTGATGAAAATTAAATGAAGACCAGGATAACGTCAATAAGTGATACAA
This sequence comes from Mustelus asterias, assembly GCF_964213995.1. Lineage (NCBI taxonomy): Eukaryota > Metazoa > Chordata > Chondrichthyes > Carcharhiniformes > Triakidae > Mustelus > Mustelus asterias. Next base: position 24,886,831 of record NC_135822.1, read on the forward strand.
ACACACGGTAGCACACTTACAAAGACACAGAAACAGATAAGTGGGTTAATCTGAAGAAGACTGGTATATGGTGTCCTGGACTGTACAGTGGGAATAATCAGATTAGATCTGCCCAATTCACAGACAGAAAATGGTCAACTCAGTCAGAAGATTGAGTAAGGTTCTATAGTGCCAGAGCTCCACTCAACTCCAGTTTACATCAGTATTCCCAGTGTCTAGAACAAGAACCTGCCCATTTTCTGGGTGATTGGGTGCCAGTGGTGCTAAAATGACATTATTCTGTTACACAAACAAGAAATTGTGACTAAAGATCTGTGCAGATGGAACATAATCTGAGCAAATGTGAAATTGTCCATTTTGGCAGGAAGAATAAAATGAAGCTTATCTAAATTTGGGTGGCACAGTGGTTAGCACTGCTGCCTCCAACGCCAGGGACCTAGGTTCAATTCTGGCCTCTGGTCACTGTCTCTGTGGAGTTTGCACATTCTCCCCGTGTCTGTATGGGTTTCCTCCGGATGCTCCGGTTTCCTCCTACACTCCAAAGATGTGTGGGTTAAGTTGATTGGCCATGCTAAATTAACCCTAGTGCCAGGGGGAATTAGCAGGGTCAATATGAGGAGTTACGGGAATAGGGCCTGGATGGGATTGTGGTCGTTGCAGATTCGATGGGCCAAATGGTCTCCTTCTGCACTGTAGGGATTCTATGATTCAATTATTCTAAATGGTGAGAGGATACAGAGCTCTGAGGTGCAGAGGGACCTGGGTGTCTTAGTGCATGAATCACAAAAAGCTAATATACAAATGCAGCAAGTAATTAGGAAAGCAAATGCAAAAGCAAAATACTGCAGATGCTGGAATCTGAAACAAAAACAGAAAATACTGGAAAATCTCAGCAGTCTGACAGCATCTGTGGAGAGAGAATAGAGCCAACGTTTCAAGATGAAGGGTCATCCTGACTCAAAAACGTTGGCTCTATTCTCTCTCCACAGAAGCTGTCAGACCTGCTGAGATTTTCCAGCATTTTCTGTTTTTGTGTAGGAAAGCTAATGGGTTGTTATTACATATTGTGAAGGGAAGTGATTACAAAAGTAGGGAGGTTATGCTTCAGTTGGCCAGGGCATTGGTGAGACCACATCTGGAGTATTGGTCTCCTTATTTAGGGAAAGATGTAAATGCGTTAGAAGCAGTTCAGAGAATATTTACTGGACTAATACCTGGATAGGGTGAATTGTCTTAAGGGAAAATGTTGGGCAGATTAGGTTTGTATCCACCAGAGTTTAGAAGAGTAAGAGGCAATGTGATCGAAACCTTTAAGAATCTCAGGGATCTTGACAGGGTGGATGTAGAGAGAATGCTTCCCTCTTGTCAGAGTGTCTAGAACTAGGAGGTCACTGTTTAAAGATAAGAGGTCACACATTTAAGTTAGAGATGAGGAGAAATGTTTCTCTCAGGGCGTTGTGAGTCTTTGGAACTCTCTTCTGAATCACCGAATACTACAGTGCAGAAGAGGCCCTTCAGCCCATCAAGTCTGCACCGACGCATGAAAGATCCTGACCTGCCCACCTAATCCCACTTGCCAACACTTGGCCCATAGCCTTGAATGTTATGGCGTGCCAAGTACTCATCCAGGTACTTTTTAAAGGATGTGAGGCATCCCGTCTCCACCACCCTCCCAGGCAGCGCATTCCAGACTGTCACCACCCTCTGGGGAAAAATGTTTTTCCTCAAATCCACCCTAAACCTCCCCCCCCTCACTTTTAACTGGTGTCCCCTCGTAACTGACCCTTCAACTAAGGGAACCAGCTGCTCCCTATCCACCCTCTCCATGCCCCTCATAATCTTGAACACATCAATCAGGTCGCCCCTCTGTCTTCTCTGCTCTAGAGAGAACAACCTAAGCCTACCCAACCTCTCTTTATAACTTAAATGTTCCATCCTCAAAGGCAGTGGAAGCAGAGCCTTTGAGTATTTTTAATGCAGATCTAGATAGATTCTTGATTAGCAAGGGGATAAAAAGTTATTGGGGTAGATGGGAATGTGGGGTTGAGGTTACAATCAGATCAGCCATGATCTTATTGAATGGCGGAGCAGGCTCGAGGGGCCGAATGGCCTACTCCAGCTCCTAATTTGTAAATTCATATGTAAATAGGAGCAGGAGTAGTACATACAACACATGGAGCTTGCTCTGCCATTTAGTATGGCCACGGTTGATTTGAGGTTTCAACTCCACTTTCCTGTCCCTTCCCCAATTCCCTTGATTCCCTGAGGGGTGAAAAATCTGTCCATCCCAGTGTTAAATGTATTCAACGATGGACAATCCACAGCCCTCCAGGGTAGAGAATTCCAAACGTCCACAAATCTTTGAGTGAAGTAATTTCTCTGCATCTTAGTCCTAAATGATTGGCCCCTTATCCTGCGATCCCGTGCTTTAGATTCCCATTTTACGGGCCTCATTTTCCATCGAGGTTCCCTCCTTTGTGCTGTTTCACCTTCTCACCTTTTTGAAATGCCCATCCAGGATTCCAGAAAGCGGGAGAGAAGTTAAAGGGCCCAGCGTAAATGTCTGGCAAGGTCGGTGCTCACAGTTCGTACAGTCAATCAGGTCAGTAGTTTGCCCTGCTCTCCCAGACTCTGGTGTTGTGTTATCCGGAGGGGAGCCCAGAAAGGGGAAAATAGTTAGAATGGAAGAATACCTTCACCAAAATGTAACATAAAGTACCTACAGAAGAATCATTTCAGATAAACTTTCACCACAAGGTGTGCAAAAACCTCTGAAGTAAAGAGAAGACTTCACTTGAAAGTTACATTCCAGATGGGTGGCACGGTGGCACAGTGGTTAGCACTGCTGCCTCCCAGCGCCAGGGACCCGGGTTCAATTCCGGCCTCGGGTCACTGTCTGTGTGGAGTTTGTACATTCTCCCCATGTCTACATGGGTTTCCTCCTGGAGCTCCGGTTTCCTCCCACAGTCCAAAGATGTGTGGGTTAGGTTGATTGGCCATGGTAAATTGCCCTTTAATGTCAGGGGGATTAAATATATGGGGTTACGGGGATAGGGTCTGGGTGGGACTGTTGTCGGTGCAGGCTCGATGGGCCAAATGGTCTCCTTCTGCACTGTAGGGATTCTATGATCTATTCTATGATCTAGCACCATAAATTACACATTGTAGGACCCCAACTGAGTGCCATACTTGAATTGAAACACAAATGTTGAAACAAAAACTGACAAAATGACGGAAAAGGTGTGAAATCTTTCATTTTTAAGATGCCGATTAAATGGATAAAAGATAGTTCGCCAAAAAAAATGAGAGTCGTGTAGAATGGAACCATGAGGTAGATCTTACATGAGTTTCAGTATAAATAAATGGACATTTGACAATGAGCAATGTTTGAGAACTCGAGTCATTGTCTTTCTGCTTTGTCAGGATTCTACATTGATGTTCCATTGAGAGGGAAAAGGTCTTTGCTCGGGGATGAAGCTGTGGAATTTTCCACACAGCCCAAAATCCAGACTTAATCACCCTGATAGCACAAGATTGATCTACCAGGAGGTGGACAGGTTACAGGGGTTAAGAACTGAGACTGACCCCAGCGCAGTCTAACCTTCAGTCCCGATTCGGAGGCATTCCAACATTTAACCAACTGATTGTGTCCTGAGACAAAGCAAGGGATGACTAGAAACAACAGTCATTCTCTCGCTGTAACATGCTACTTTACCATCCGCTGTTCAGTGTGCGGTAGTCCCTCTTGTTAGTTGTTTCAATTGAGGTTAAGTAGGTGAAAGGCATTGGTTGGATGGTTACTTGAGCACATGTAAAGAGGTACTTAATGATACAGGAATAGAATGGAGTCTGGAGATACATACCTGTGAAGCTCAACGCAAACTGGAGGAACAGCAGCTCACCTTCCAGCCAAGCACATTACAACCTTCTGGTCTCAACATCGAATTCAACAATTTCAGATGATTAGCACCTCGACCCCTTTGTTTTCATTTTATTTCATTTCTAACTGTTCTCTACCTTTTATTTCTTTATTGCCTTTCGTTATTTTTCTTTTCCCCTATTTTATCCCCCCTTTCCTTACCTTTTCTCCCCCTTTGCTTCCCCTTTCCCCCTTTTTCTCAATTTTACCTCTCTCCCACCCATATCACCCCTCCCCCCCCACATCTCCATCTGTCACAGTTTACCCTCTGATTTCAGCTTCTCTGCCGTTTGGCCTTTCATAACTTCTATTCTCTCTGTGGGCTGCCATTAGCAGCCTTTCCCCTTGTTTCTGTGGCTATGACTCATCTTTCATTCTCTCACCCTGCAGTATATATATCTCCCACTTTCTATTTAGCTGTGACAAGGGACTCGAAACGCCAGCTCTTTTCTCTCTCTGCAGATGCTGCCAGACCTGCTGAGATTTTCCAGCATTTTCTCTTTTGGATACATACCTGTAATGTTTCATTCTGTGAATGAATTATGGGCGGCACGGTGGCACAGTGGTTAGCACTGCGGCCTCACAGCGCCAGAGACCAGGGTTCAATTCCGGCCTCGGGTAACTGTCAGTGTGGAGTTTGCACATTCTCCCTGTGTCTGTGTGGGTTTCCTCCAGATGTTCCGGCTTCCTCCTATGGTCCAAAGGTGTGCAGGTTTGGTGGATTTGTCATGATAAATTACCCTTAGTGTCAGGGGATTAGCAAGGTAATTATGTGGGGTTATGGGGATAGGGCCAGGGTGGGATTGTTATCGCTGCAGGCTCAAAGAGTCTCCTTCTGCACTGTAGTGATTCTATGAAATCTATTCAAGCAAAGTCCAGCTGTGATTTTTTCTTTCGCCACTTGATTTTCAGGAGTATTTAAGTCAAAGTTATGCCATCTCAACACATCTCCAATCTCCAATATTTCTTTGACCCACTATCTACTCCTCAGATCAGATACCAAAGACTTTGCTCAGGCCCAGTTAGTTTATTAGTTTATTTATTAGTGTCACAAGTAGGCTTACATTAACACTGCAATGAAGTTACTGTGAAAATCCTCTCGTTGCCACACTCCGGCGCCTGTTCAGGCACACTGAGGGAGAATTTAGCACAGCCAATGCACCTAACCAATACGTCCATCGGACTGTGGGAGGAAACCGGAGCACCCGGAGGAAACCCAGGGAGAACGTGCAGACTCTGCACAGACAGTGACCCAAGCCGGGGATCGAACCCGGGTCCCTGGCGCTGTGAGGCAGCAGTGCGAACCATTGCGCTACTGTGCCGCCCTGGCCTGAAAGTGTTAACAAAAAAATGGGCAATTGCTTAAAGATTGGATGTGTTAGGTGAATTGAAGGCTGATGATGTTATGGTTAACCTCACTGAGCGTTGTGTAATGGGTAACCTAAAAGTTTATTGTGACAACACCAACTGCCATTTCACTTAAGGGACTGACAACACCAGCTGCCAATTATTTAAAGCTGTATTGATGCCCTTCTGAGCCGAGCTTCCAGAATGCACAGTTCTGAAACATTTCCCAGTGAATTCAAAACATATCGCGCTGAATCCAGTTCCGACACAACAATGTCATTCCACGTAGTCTCTGTCCTCTCCACAGCTCATCCACACCATGTCCGAACACTCCACTCCTTTGGCACTGCGACTCAGTTGACTATTTCCAATTGCAACATGCCCTTGGCATCAAATGGCAGAACAGGATGCACAATACAGATATTCTCAAAAGCTGCACTATAATCGGAATTGAAGCCACGATCAAAAGGTTACGCTGGTCTGGACACATCGCTTGCATGCCTGGTTGTAGGATTGCCAAAGTTGTAGTGCCAGCTCTGTGGTAAGCTGTAATCCAAATAAAGGTGGGCAAATGGAAAGCTATACAGATACGCTAACAGCCATGTTAAAATCTTGGGATAGTAAGCCCCAGGAAAACACGGACTGGGATTTTCCGACCTCGCTCGGGCGAGGCTCGTAAAATCCTACTCGAGGCCAATGGAGAATTCTGAGCTGCGAGCCTCGGCCGCTCCGATTCCGAGGTGGTAAACATCCGGCCACAGCCACTGACACCACAATGGAGAAGCCAAATTGCAAGATTTAGCTTCGGATGCCAGGGAACACATCTGTCCACCTGTCCACTTCTAATACAATGGGTAGGATTTTATGGCCTCACGTGTCCTGAAACTATAAACTCCCACCCAAGGTCAACAGACCTTCCCATGGTCTGCCGCTCGCTCCAATTCCCGTGATGGGCGAGGCGGCAAAGCTCCAGCCAATATGTCCTCGATCGGGTTCTTCATCCATCAGCCCACCAACTGCAACTGAGGCCCATCCACCGATTCATTGAGAAACCCATTCATATAACAGCTGCTCACTCAGCACAGCCCAGGATTTCTTTTCCGACATTGTTCTAAAGCAATCACGGAATTATGATGATGCTGGAGGAGGCCATTTGGCCCATCATGTCTGCACCAGCTCTCCAAATCAGCATTATGATCTGGTGCCATTCCCCTGCCTTTTCTTCATACCCCGGCACATTGTTTGTATTCAAATAATCACCTAACACCCCCTTCAATGCCTCCATTGAACCTGCCTCCAGCACACTCCAGCACACTCCAGCAGACTCGCTGTGTGAAAAGGAAATCTCACACACATTTCCTTCTTTTGCAAATCTCGTTTGTGTTCTAATGGGCAGGAACAGTTTCTCCCCATCTACTCTGTCCAATCACCCCCCAACCCTCCCAACCTCCATCTTCATGAAGCTTATCTTCATAACTGAAGTTTCTCATCCCTGGAACATTTTTTGTAAATCTCCTCTGCATTCTTTTTTTTGTTCATTCATAGGACATGGGCATTTATTGCCCATCCCCAGTGGCCCTTGGAAGACAGTTGAGAGTCAACCACATTGCTGTAGCTCTGGAGTCACATGTAGGCCAGACCAGATAAGGACGGCAGATTTCCTTCCCTAAAGGACGTTAGTGAGCCAGATGGGTTTTTCCAACAATCGACAATGGTCATCAGTAGATTCTTAATTCCAGATACTTTTTATTGAATTTAAATTCCACCATCTCCCGTGGCGGGATTCGAACCCGGGTCCTCAGGCCATTAGCTGAGTTTCCGGATTAATAGGCTGGCAATAATACCACTAGGCCATCGCCTCCCCTTCAGTTTTGTTTCAGCAAATAATATATATTTCTGCAGCACTCATCACGTACAGACAGGACACTTCTCAGGGAGAAGGACAAGGCAAAAAGAGTATGGAAGGACAAAAGTACAACAGAGGGGGTCTTCTTTGAGGATGCTTTTGTAACATGGAGAGGAGTAGCACGTTTTTGATCGAGGGACTCGAGGGAGCAATCAGAATCGTGAGTCTGTGTTTTAACAAGGTTGTCAGTCCTACCATCAGAGGTCAAGGTGCTTTGCAGAATGTGAGGGAGACTGTGCTCATGGGCACACGCAGAGTCTCAGTGAAGTGTAACTTAATGCCGGGATCGAAGGAAGGACAATTAATAATTAAACTATTTAAAATTCAAATTAATCAGTAGGAACGTGAACTGCATTGTGCTGCTGGCCTAATCTTCCTGAGGGAATGTCCGGGATACCAAATGCAGCATTTCCTCAGGTCTGTCCATGTGACAGTGTGACGTGGACCAGAACGAGTGGGAGTGCGAGGATTGGGGGGGATGGTGGATGGGGGATGTGTGCTGTATGGAGATGGGACCATAATCAACATTGTTTAGCTTAAACTTTAGTTTTTATTAGTGTCACAAGTAGGCTTTCATTAACACTGCAATGAAGTTACTGTGAAAATCCCCTCGTCGCCACACTCAGGCGCCTGTTCAGATACACTGAGGGAGAATTTAGCATGGCCAATGTACCTAACCAGCACATAGAACAGTACAGCACAGAACAGGCCCTTCGGCCCACGATGTTGTGCCGGATTGTGGGAGGAAACCGGAGCACACGGAGGAAACTCAGGCAGACACGGGGGGAGGACATGCAGACCCCACACAGAGAGTGATCCAAGCCAGGAATTGAGACCGGGTCCCTGGCGCTGTGAGGCAGCAGTGCTAACCACTGTGCTATCATGAGCGCTTCCAGAGAAATGCTATTTCAGCTGGTGGGGAGATTCCGGGCCCTACCCCCATAACCCCACATATTTACCCTGAGGGTTTTCCAGCTGAATTCGCCCCAACACCAGAAATTCCAGCCCAAGGTCACCAGACCTTTACATGGTCCTGTCCTGCCCGCTCCCATTCCCGTGGTGGGCGGGGCAGGAAGCTTCCATTCTGTATTTCACTTGATCCACACAAAAATAGCTTTATTTATTCATAATCAGCATTGTTTTGCCAAATGTTTCTTGATGTACAGTGTCAGGAAGCAGAGGTAGGTTTAAGTGATCTATATTTGTATTGTTAAATATTAGAAATAATGTGTAGATTTAAGTGGGTCTTGTGTAGGAAAGGGTGTAACTCTAGTTAGATTTGTGTTAAACAAAGGTGTTTGCATGTTGGGGGATATTGGTTTCAGTTCAAACTGTGTTTCTGTTGTGTTGAGAGAGTTTACGATGGAATAAGTAAATAAGAGCTTGGAGAAAGAACGAGGTGTCGCTTAGCAACCAGGGGCCACTTTTAGGGAGAAGATCTTTTGAATTTTATTGTTTAACTGGATCCAGGCAGTTGGAGATAGGAAGTTAGAAAGGGAACAGCTCTCAACTCTGCCAAAAGCAGGAAAGCCATACACTGGAGTAATGTGCACAAAAGCAAGCTCCAGAGAAGCTAAAGGATCGGTAGTTCTAGAAACCAGGGAATGAAAAAGAAGCTCCAGGAACATTGAAGTAAAATGGAACAAAGAGGAACTACCATTGGAACAGGGTACTATTCATTGAAGTTAAAGTCAAAACTGGGAAGAGAAGAGCTGATGAGGTTGGCTATAAAAAAGCCACATATCTGAAGCAATCGTACGGTTTGGCGTCATTTCCAGTTTTTGAAACAATAGTATTCTGTTGGAGACTGAGAACCAGAGTTTTCGTGTAGAAGTTTGAATGTACATTGCAATTCAAGACAAAGGAATACTGAAGGAAGAGTTGGATACCTGGAAGTGAATCCTTGCCAAAACAGCTGATGGAAAGCCTTGGTTGAAAGAAGATTTTAAAGCATGTCTTTTTGAGAGTGGAGCTTGGAAACACTTGTGTGACAGAAGAATGATCGAGTGGCATTTGCCGCATGGTTTCAGAGTAGAGTGTGTCTGACCACAGTCAGCCTGTAGGCTTAAATGGAGTCACAGGTTACGTAAAAAGTGGGTCAAACTCTTAAAGCAGTTTATTAAGAAGCAACGGTTTAAGTATGATGCATAAGCCAAATAGACAAGAAAAACATCCAACCCGTTACAGTTGAGGATGGTTCATCCATCCCAGAGGACAAATGGGCAGATGACACAGAGTGGATGCTGTATTTGGTGGTAGCAGTTCCTTCTCTCTCAGCTTTTGTGAGCCAATTGGAGTGTTAGGAAGCTCACCCCGGGCTTCCTCTGATTGAAGAAGCCTGGAATTTTACCCTCCCGAGCATCGGTAAATAAACCTTATATCCAGAGGGTGGCAGATGCCTCTTCGATCCCATTGACCCGACACCACGGGGAAGGTACTTAGGATAAACCCTGCTATTTCTGTCTAAAACCCATGAAGTCATCTCATGACTGGCTAAGACATCCTGTTTAATCTTTACTCAGACAGCTGGTTCGCATATGGGTCATGAATTCCAACCTTATCAGTTTTAAGAATGTCTTGCTTCAGAGCCCGTGCCAGAGTCATGTCCTTGGCAAAGATACAGGCCTAAGCTTTTCTGTGTTTATCAACCAGTTGGCCGCTTGTGGAAGCTTTCTTCATAAGAGAGCGAGAGGGAGAAAGTTACTTCTATAATATTCAATAATTTTTAAAAGGGTTTTATACAGTTATTCTACAGCGATTTCTTACTGGAGCAAGTCCCATTTACCCAACGTCTGTGCTCACTGACCATTGACTCCAGGTCAAGTAACGTCTTCATTTTCAAATTCACATACTTGTTTCTAAACTCCTCCGTGGCCTTCCTCTTCACTATCTTCAGTAATCTTCAGCAGCCCCCCGCAATCCTTCGGGATATCTGATTTCCTCCAATTCTGGTCTCTTGGACATCCCCAATTTGAATCGCTCCACCGTTGGTAGCTGTGTCTCCAGTTGCCTGGGCCCCAGCCTCTGGAATAGTCTCCCTACACCTCTCCACGTTACCACCCTCCTTTCAAACACTCCTTATAACCCACCGTTTTGACCCAGCATTTTGTCATCTGACCCAATATCCCTGTATTCTTGATACCACACGCTGCTGTGAAGCGCTTTGGGATGTTTCATTATGTTGAAGACAACACAAATGTAGATTATAACTGGTGCCTCAAAGTATCAGTACAATCAGCCATCTCAATAGGTTAAAGGAAGTTCTTTAAATGACTAACATTCCAATTGTTGTATAACGGTTTTTTTTAGATTTCTTGCGCAAAACTCCTCTCCACCATCTGGAAGTGGGTAAAATCCACACCATAGAGGTCCCCAATCAACATCCACACTTCAGGTCTATATTACAGCTCAATAATAAAGTAGCTTTTGCAGTTTTCTAAAAATCCTTGTAATAGTAGAAACTCTACAAATGTGTTTTGCCTCAACTTTCAGTATTTCCTGTTTCCTTTAGGCAGTGCTTAAAATAGTCGCAGGAATTCTACCGCCCCGCCTGCCACGGGAGTTGGAGCGGGCGAGGGGCGGACAATGGGAATGTCCGTTGACCTCGGGCAGGATTTTATGGCCTCGTTCATCCCGAAACTGGGGGATTTTCATAGTAACTTCATCGCAGCGTTAATGTACTTGTGACACGAATAAATGAATCAAATTCCACTGGGCGAGCATTCACGGCCTCACTCATCCCGGAAACGTAAAATCCGCCCAGTGGAATTATTTTTATTTATCAGTGTCACAAGTGGGCTTACCTTAACGCTGCAATGAAGTTACAGTGAAAATCCCCTAGTTGCCACACTCCGGCGCCTGTTCGGGTACACTGAGGGTGAATTTAGCACGGCCAACGCACCTAACCAGCATCTTTCAGATTGTGGGAGGAAACCGGAGCACCCGGCGGAAACCCATGCAGACACGGGGAGAATATGCAAACTCCACACAGATGTTGACCCAAGCCAGGAATTGAACCTGGGTCCCTGGTGCTGTGAGGTAGCAGTGCCACCAAAGCAATGAGGTTGAATCTTAATATTTCCAGACAGTATTATTGTGATGAACTTCCTCTGAAAGCTCCGTAGCATCTCTGGTGGAAAGTCAGAGTTAATACATTTACATGGACATGGACACCGGTTAAAATTGCAAACGCACCAACAATGTGATTGATTGGAGTCAATGAAAAAGGGATTCAATTGGATAGTGTCAGACAGGCTGCCAATTTCCTAAGCTCCAAGTTACATGACTGCTGAGAGATTGGGACTAATCTCCTTGGAGAGAAGAAGGCTTAAGAGGAGATTTGATAGAGATGTCCAAAATCATGAGGGAGCTGGACAGAGTAGATGTTGAGAAACTCTTCCTCCTTGCAAAAGGATCAGTAATGAGAGGGCACAGATTTGCAAAAGAAGCAAATGTGATGTGAGAAAAAACTTTTTCGTGCAACAGGTGGTTCAGGTCTGGAATGCAGTTCCTGGAAGTGTGATGGAGGCAGATTCAATCGAGGTAGTGGATGATTAATTAAATAGAAACAACATGCAGGGGTACGGGGGAAAGGCAGGGGAATGGCACTAGGTCATGATGCTGATTTGGAGAGCCGGTGCAGACACAATGGGCCAAAAGGCCTCCTTCTGCACCATCTTCTGTGATTTCACCTCCAATATCTGGATCATTAATCTTGGTAATCGTTAACAGGCTGGTTCAGCAATATTTGTGGAATAGCAAACCAGCAGCGAAGAACAACACTCGCTTTCGTGCTTTGACTTTGGGCTTCCACTGCGGTCACTATCTTGATTGCTTCTTCTTACTCCAGTTAGATAAAGCCTTGTTGGATTGCCCACTTCTAATGAGGAAGAGGTAAAATCCAGTCTGACCCTATTCTTTGCTTTCTTTAATCAAATCACCACACGCTGAGGCCCAACAAAGTCTTGTCCTGTATGTATACTACTTCAAAATCAATCCATTTGATTAAAAGGGCAAACAAAAGTCTTATAAGGTTGAAAATGTTTTGAGTGCTGCAAAACCTTTATGTTTGTCAATGTGAGCATTTTCTTTTTGCTTCTCCCACATTTTCTGCAAGTTCCTTCTTCAAATCCCTCCATCAACAGAAGTGCAAAAGGTTATAAATTTCATCTAGTCAGTCATTGTTGTGGGTCTTAGATGAGGTTGCCCTTGGTCAGGACTGATCGAGGCTGCTGGAAGCAAGGCTGTGGGTAAACGTAACCTTTTATTAAACAATCTACTCACTATGTTCCATACAAGGCTTAGCATGAGGCTTAACACAGAACTCTCTTATGTGATCTTACGTCACTGATGATATGGACTGCCTGTACACATCTAACATTATCCCTTTATACTACAGTCAGAGCTTTAGAAAGATACAGTTTATTCGCTACTAACTATTCCTATTGTCTAATCATTTCACAGACTGTTATCCCGTGAATGTATAGCACCGCTTTCAATTTATTTTATTTAATCTTCCCTTTTTTTTAGTCAATCATGGGACATGGGCATCGCTGGCTGGGCCAGCATTTATTGCCCATCCCTAGTTGCCCGAGGGCAGTTGAGAGTCAACCACATTGCTGTGACTCTGGAGTCACATGTAGACCAGACCAGGTAAGAATGGCAGATAGGGGTGGCGATGGCCGAGAGGTATTATTGTTGGACTATTAATCCAGCAATCAGCTAATATTCTGGGGACCCAGGTTCAAATCCCACCACGGCAGATGGTTGAATTTGAATTCAATAAAAAAATCTTGAATTAACAGTCTACTGATGACCATGAATCTGATTGTGGCAAAAACCCATCGAGTTCACTAATGTCCTTTAGGGAAGGAAATCTGCCGTCCTTACCTGGTCTGGCCTACATGTGACTCCAGAGCCACAGCAATGTGGTTGACTCTCAACTGCCCTCGGGCAACTAGGGATGGGCAATAAATACAAATCAGCCAGTGACACCCATGTCCCATGAATGAATTAAAAAATAATTCCGTCCCTAAAAGACATTAGTGAACCTGATGGGTTTTTCCGACAATTGACAATGGTTTCATGGTCATCAGTAGATTCTTAATTCCAGATAGACATTTTTAATTCTTTTTATTTAACTTGGTCAAGTGGGAAGAGATCAGTTTTTTGCCAGTATAGTGGGGCTATGATGCTCAAAGTCCAGCCATTTTTCCTGGTTGACATTTAGAAAATGCTGTGTGTGTCCGTGGTGGTGAGTTCTATCTGTATCCCTGATGTTTTAACCAGTGTGAGTAATGTGGCAATTCAGATTCAGCATCTCACAGGCCATAGTTCAAGAGCCTAAGGGCCCAATTTTAAAACTTTCAAAACTCAAGGGGTTAGCATTGCTACCCCACAGCGCCAGGGACCTGGGTTCAAATCCGACCTTGGGTCACTGTCTGTGTGGAGTCTGCACATTCTCTCCGTGTCTGCGTGGGTTTCCTCCGGGTGTTCCAGTTTCCTCCCACAATCCAAGGATGTGCTGGTTCGCTTGATTGGCCATGATAAATTCTCCCTTTGGGTGGGGTTTAATGGCTTCGCTCATCCTAAAGAACAAAGAACAAAGAAAATTACAGCACAGGAACAGGCCATTTGGCCCCCCCAAGCCTGCACCGACCATGTTGCCCGACTCAACTAAAGCCCCCCTGAAACTGTAAAATCCCACACAAGGTCAACGGACCTTCCCATTATCCGACCTTCGCTCGCTCCGATTCCTGTGGCAGGTGGGACAGTAAAATTCCGGCCTTTGTGTCAGGGGGATTAGCAGGGTAGATATGTGGGGTTATGGGGATGGAGCCTGGGTGGGATTATTGTTGACGCGGGTTCGATGGGCTGAATGGCCTCCTTCTGCACTATAGGGATTCTACAATTCTATACTGTCAGGGGGATTAGCAGCGTAGATACATGGGGTTACAGGGATGGGGCCTAGGTTGGATTATTGTTGGTGCAGATTCGATGGGCTGAATGGCCTCCTTCTGCACTGTAGGGATTCTATGATTCTATACTGTGAGGGGGATTAGCAGCGTAGATACGTGGGGTTACAGGGATGGGGCCGAGGTGGGGTTATTGTTGGTGCAGATTCGATGGGCTGAATGGCCTCCTTCTGCACTGTAGGGATTCTATGATTCTATACTGTCAGGGGAAATAGCAGGGTAGATACATGGGGTTACGGGGATGGGGCCTGGGTGGGATTATTGTTGGCACGGGTTTGATGGGCTGAATGGCCTCCTTCTGCACTGTAGGGATTCTACGATTCAGTCCGCATGGACTGAATCAAGCCCTTTAAGACCTAAATTCAAACCCCAACTCCTGAAGGAAATCACATCAATTCTGCTTTAAACATCAGCTCATTTGAAATGGTGGAAGGTTTTCTGACAGAGCATTGCATCCGCCACAGAGTTTTGCCTCATTCTGCTGTAGGATTGCTTCAATGAGTTGGAACTTTCCTAACAGCCTCCCTTCACTGAAAACGCACAAAAAAACGCAATGTCCAGAAGACCAGCTCGGGTTTTTATCGAATCTTCACCATTGTCCCAAACGGGCACCGAGAGACTAAATAAAGCATTTTCCAGCTTCAGCACAGCAGAGCTAGAGCTTTAACAAGAATTGCAGTGCCGGGAGTCAAGCTGCTTTTTTAAGTTCTCTGCCGAGCTCGGCTGGAATGCTTGCTATGGGAACACATTCCTGGATCACTCCATTTGTTTGGAGCACTCTAACGACCTTTCATCTGTTAGAATTTTCACAACTGCGTGTCTGATGTGGCCAGAGCTAAAATTAACAGCAAGTTTTGACATTGGCAGCCAGGCTGGTTGGCAGTAGTCTGTATAAAAGCAGAGTGGAATACCATCAGAGCATAAAAGGCAAGTCGGTCTCCGGAAGCTTCTCCAATATTACCTGAGCATCGAAGGTTGCTAGCAAGGGGGGGCTGCTAAATTTGCTTCTTTTTGTTCTGAGCTTATCTGCTGTCCATGAGTGTCAAATCCTCGACTGCTTTCAAATCTGAGCGCTCCTTCCACCAGAACACCACCTCCTCCTCTTCCTCGGGTCCAAGCTTGGATCAGTGCATGGATAAAACACGGGGTCTCTTTGGGGACGAGTTTGAGAAGTCCTCGATCCTCCACGGAAGTTTCATAAGACCACGCAATGAACAACTGGGATTTTCAGGCAAGTGAGATCTGTCCTAACCATCATTTTTTTAATCCACACCAAACGCATTGAAGAATCAAAGCATTATCCTCATGTCATTACCTAAGTTGGCCTGGCTAAATGAAAATTGAAACTGTGTCTTAGGTCTGAAAAAAGAAAGTTCATGTTAAAAAAAAGATCTTCACAGAAATAAAAAATAACGATCAGTAAATCTCAAACGTGGAGTGACAGTGACCTAGAATGTGCTGAGGTTCTCATTATAATTGTACCTAAATTTAGAATCTTTAAGAAAATTAAATATTCGATTGAGGCAGGTACACTTGAGGTATTTTGCAAGATTCAAATGCTTCTATTAAACACTTTGAAACATATCTTTCCACAGCAGCTTTTTTGGAAATGTGTGTCTGGTCAAACACATATTTATGTACATCAATGTAAATTTACTTTAGTTTTAAAGTTTATTTATTAGTGTCACAAGTACACAAGGATGGCACTGGAGTGAGGCGACTTCTTGCGGGCTGTACCCAGCATACCCTCTCATTCTATCTTTTACTCTCATTCTATGCTTTTAAAACTCTTTTAAACTCTCTAACAATTCTTTAATTCAATCTCTGAATATTAAGTTTACCTTTCTCTCTGACTGTAACACTACATTCTGCACCCTCTCCTTTCCTTCTCTATGAATGGTATGGTTTTTGTCTGTATTGCGCGCAAGAAACAATACTTTTCACTCTATGCTAACACATGTAACAATAATAAATCAAATCAAAAAAACATTAACACTGCAATGAAGTTACTGTGAAAATCCCCTAGTCGCCACACTCCTGTTCGGGTACACTGAGGGAGAATTTAGCATGGCCAATGCAGCTAACCAGCACATCTTTTGGACTGTGGGAGGGAGCCCATACAGATACATAGTTCAAAGTTACTGTGAAATTCCCCTAGTCGCCACACTCAGGTGCCTGTTCGGGTCAATGCACCCCAACCAGCACGTCTTTCAGACTGTGGGAGGAAACCGGAGCACCTGGAGGAAACCCACGCAGACTCGGGGAGAACGTGCAGATTCCGCACAAACAGTGACCCAAGCCGGGAATCGAGAAACTAGAAGCATGTGTAGGCTATTCAGCCCTTCAAGCCTGCTCCACCATTCATTTTGATTATGGCTTGTCATCAAATTCAATATCCTGATCCCCCCCTTCCTCCCATATTCCTTGATCCCTTTAGCCCCAAGAGCTAGATCTAATTTCTTCTTGAAATCAGACAACGTTTTGGCCTCAACTACATTCTGTGGTAGTGAATTCCACACATGCACCACTCTCTGGGGATACGGGGAGATCGTGCAGACTCCACTCAGACAGTGACCCAAGCCAGGAATCGAACCTGCGTCACTAATGCTGTGAGGCAGCAGTGCTAACCGTTGTGCCACCGTGCTGTCCTTTTTTTTAAGAAACAAATTGAAAGACCTAAACATGATTATGCAGAATAAGAATACATTTTATTTTTTATATATTAATCAGGGGACAGAAAGTTAAGGTACAGATTAGCTGAAGACTCGCTCTCAAATCAGTAAGTCCCACTTTGAGATTGAGTGAAGACAGGAAACAAAAGTGCATGGTTAAAAACTAAGCAGGAGATGATAATGAACAGTTCTTTACAACTAGCAGTCCACCTGATTTAATTTGAGTACGCTGATTGCCTGAGTGAATTTGAAACCTGCCTTGCTGCATCAGCTTCCAAACATTCCAATTTTTAAAATGTTTGCCATGTTTAAAACCATTGTTCCCCAGACTTATTTGTGGAGTTGTGTGCGTTGGTGGATAAAGCAAGACTAATTTAGTTTTTCACATTTCTCAGTTGGAGAGAACACTTCGATAGCATCTTATACTCTGGAGTGCACTCCATCTTACACTCTGGAGTGCATAAGATGGTAAGATGTAAATCTTTCTGATTATCACATTTAAAAAAAACATAAATTAATCTGCAAACATCTCCCTGCATCTGTACTTGTGGGCGTACTTGTGTTGCCTCACAGCGCCAGGGACCCGGTTTTGATTCCCGGCTTGGGTCACTGTCTGTGCGGAGTCTGCATGTTCTCCCTGTGTCTGCGTGGGTTTCCTCTGGGTGTTCCGGTTTCCCCCCACAGTCTGAAAGACATGTTGCTTAGGTGCACTGGCCATGCTGAATTCTCCCTCAGGGTGCCCGAACAGGCGCCGGAGTGTGGCGACTGGGGAGTTTCAGAGTAACTTCATTGCAATGTTAATGTAAGCCTACTTGTGACACTAATAAATAAACTTTAAAACTTGTGGAAACTATAATAATGTATTAAACTTATTAGGATCACATGGTAGTTTAAAAAATCTAAAAATCTCAAGTATATTTGAATAATCAATGACACTTGGGTCAAACACAATACATTGATTTTAATCTCTGTCACTGATGGTTTATGGCTTGTGCCCTGATTTTCAAGTTAGCAGATTATGTCGTTTGTAATGAATGATCCAGAAAAGATCAAGTATCTTCATACAAACAGAACCCTAAAGAACAGCAAAGGTTGCTCATGCACACACACCCACACAGAAACAAAAATGAAAAGGAATTGGAACCTGACAGAAAAAGCAACACAGTGATGGATATATTGAAAATAATGGAGTAACCCTCAATATTCAGTTGGTCAACTCGCCATCTAGGAGGTCTTGTGGCACAGTGGGTCAGCATCCCTACCTCTGAGCCAGAGATGCCAGGTTCAAATCTCATCCAAGGACTTGATGGCTATGGATGTTTGTTCATAAGGGATATGGGCCCAGGGCAGATACATGGAGCTAGGCCACCGATCAGCCTTGATCTTAGTGAATGGCAGAGCTGTCTTGAGGGGCTGAATGGCCTACTCCTGTTCCTATGTTCCGATAATATGGCCAACAGGGTTGATTATCAGCCTGTAAATCTTTCCAATAAGCCTGATGGCAGGTGGTAAAGAGGTAAAGGTTAAGGTGGTAAAGAGCCAGAGAGTTTCCTGGTCAGCCATCTTGCTGTAGGCACCAGCAGACCACTGCAGTGCTTTGCCAAGGATAATCATGGATCAATCTAATGAAAGTCCATTGCCACCAAGGCCTTCTTCGGCATGGGATCTGAAGTTCACCACAGAGTGTAACAATACAGACCAGTCAGATCCCCAGGTTCACCTTCGGCTTGGGTTGTTAGCCAATATCAATTTTTTTCTATTCTTTTCACGGGGTGTGGGTGTCACTGGCTCGTCCAACCATTTCATTTCCCATCCCAAATTATAGAATCCCTACAGTGCAGAAGGAGGCCATTCGGCCCATTGATTCTGCACCAACCACAATCCCACCCAGGCCCTATCCCCATAACCCCATGCATTTACCCTAACTAGTCCCCCTGACACTAAGGAGCAATTCAGCACGGCCAATCCACCTAACTCACATGTCTTTGGACTGTGGGAGGAAACCGGAGCACCCGGAGGAAACCCACGCAGACACGGGGAGAATGTGCAAACTCCACACAGACAGTGACCCAAGCCAGAAACCGAACCAAGGTCCCTAGTGCTGTGAGGCAGCAGTGCTAACCACTGTGCCACCCAAAATCTTGTATCAGTTGGTAGCGTTACCCTGTGTCTGCTGCCCTTGTTCTTCCAGGTGGTTGAGGTTGTGGGTTTGGAAGGTGTTGTCGAAGAAGGGTGAAGGTGGCCAGGGTGTTACAATTAACCTCAGATCCTCTTGTTCAGGGAGTGATGGGGCTAGATTGGAATCGGCCAGAATTTCTGCCCCTGGTCTCTTTCCTGTGACCATGGTATAGAAGTTTGCATGAGGATTTCCAGTCAGGAGTCAAGTGTGATCAGCCTCACTATTCAACGCCCCAATGTTACACATCATTTAGGTTTACCGAGGAAGATTGGCAAGTCTGGTAATTTCAGAGATGAGGGGTTTGTTGTATGAAGAGAGATTGAACAGTTTAGGCCTATACTCGCTGGAATTTAGAAGAATGAGGGGAGATCAAATTGAGGTATACGAGATGATAAAAGGTATGGGTAAAGTAGCTGTGGAGTGGATGCTTCCTCTTATGGGGCATTCTTGGATGAGAGGTCATAGTCTTAAGATAAGGGGTAGCAAATTTAAAGCAGAGTTGAAGAGAAACTACTTCTCCCAAAGGGTTGTGAATCTGTGGAATTCGCTACCCCAAATGGTGGATGCTGGGACAGTGAGTAAATTTAAGGAGGAGTTAGATTTTTAATTGGTAATGGGTTGAAGGGTTATGGGGAGAAGGCAGGAAAATGGGGATCAGGAGCATATCAGCCATGATCGAATGACGGGGTGGACTCGATGGGCCAAATGGCCTAATTCAGCTCCTATATCTTATGAACTTAAAGAGGTCTGCCAGCATCCATGGAACCATACTAGATGGCCCGGTGGCACTACTGCCTCACAGCACCAGAGACCCGGGTTCGAATCCAGCCTTGGGTGACTGTCTGTGTGGAGTTTGCACGTTCTCCCCGTGTCTGCGTGGGTTTCCTCCGGGTGCTCCGGTTTCTTCCCACTCTCCAAAGATGTGCAGGTTAGGCGGATTGACCATGCTAAATTCTCCCTTAGTGTCCCAAGATGTGTAGGTTAGAGGGATTAGCAGGGTAAATACGTGAGGTTATGGGGATGGGGCCTGAGTGGGATGCTCTGTCAGAGCACAGTGCAGACTCGATGGGTCGAATAGCCTCCTTCTGCACTGTAGATGTTCTGTGAAAACAGAGATACTTAATTACTTGCAGAAAAGGAGAGGGAGCAGGACATGAGGATTTTAAAAATATTGGAATTGGAAAGGGAAAAAGGAGATATTGAGAAATCAGGAGACAAGAATAACAAAGAAAACAAGCAAACGGATTTTAAAATACCAGGTCTTATTATAAACTAAAGTCCTGAAGAAGAGTCGTATTGGTCTTGAAACACTAACTCTGTTTCTCTCTCCACAGACGCTGCCAGACTTGCTGTGTTTTTCCAGCATTTTCTGTTTTAATTTCAGATTTCCAGCATCTGCAGTGTTTTGCTTTTCCGGCCACGCTCGCCCCAAAACCGGAAAATCCCACCCGAGATCAGCGGACCTTTGCATGGTCAACTCCCCCAGCCCACTACAATTCCCGCGGTGGGCAGGATGGGAAAATTCCCCTCCGTGTGTTAGCTTTGCCGCGTTTGCGAATGCAAATTGCTGGACTGGAGATGGTTTACCTACATCTCGGCCGGAATTTTCCGGTCGTTCACACTGGCGGGATTCTCCAGTCCTGCCGCAGTGAACAGAGATTCGGCCAAGTTCCCCACCCTCACTTGCTGCGGGGTGTGAGCGGCTGGAAAATTCCAGCCCTTATCTCTGCCGTAGTCCGTATCGGTGGTAGCATGGTAAAGTCCATTAAAGGCTTTTGAATTAGATTTGGATAAGTCAGATTTCAAATGCATCTTCCTGCCCTTTTGCCAACATGTTTTGCTGCGTTATCAGGATGAACAACATCTGCGCTCCATAATCTTCCTGTAGTCGGAATGTTAATAGGATGGAAAAGGTCACTCCGCTGATTTCAAATTAAAAAATGTCTGGGCATGATAATGACTCATGCTTTTTAACATGTTGCTGTAAATATCTTTCACATGTTTGATAGCAGCCTATTAGCTTGGTTCATCATAGCCCTAATATAGCACTGACTCCAGCATTAAGCATGTAGTGATTTGCCACCTCGGACCACACGCTTTTATAATGGAGACTGCCCAACCTATCCAACAATATTCCTCCAGGATAACCTAGTCCACTCCTCCACTATACCCAACACCTCTCCCATCACCCATGGCACCTTCCCATGCAATCGCAGAAGGCGTAACACTTGCCCCTTTACCTCTTCCATGCTCACCATCCAAAGTCCAAAACACTCATTCCGGGTTAAGCAGTGTTTCAGTTGCAACTCTTTCAATTTGGTCTACTTCTTTCGCTGCTCCCAATGTGGTCTCCTCTGTATCGGAGAGACCAAGCGTAGACTGGGTGATCGCTTTGCTGAGCACCTTCGGTCTGTGCACAATCAGGACCCTGACCTTCTGGTTGCTTACCATTTTAACACACGATCCTGCTCCCGTGCCCACATGTCTGTCCTTGGCCTGCTGCAATGTTCCAGTGAAGCTCAACGCAAACTGGAGGAACAGCATCTCATCTTCCGGCTCAGCACTTTACAGCCTTCCGGTCTCAACATCGAATTCAACAACTTCAGATGATTAGCTCCATCCCACCTCAACCGCTTTGTTTTCAATTCATTTAATTTTTAACTATTCTCTACCTTTATTTCTTTATTGTCTTTTTTTATTTTTCTTCCCCCCCCACTCTTTACCCTTATTTTATCCCCCCATTCTGTACCTTTTCTCCCCCTTTGCTTCCCCTTTCCCCCTTTTTCTCAATTTTACCTCTCTCGCAACCATCTCCCCTTCCCTCCCCGTCACATCTCCATCTGTCACAGCTTACCCTCTGATTTCAGCTTCTCTGCCGTTTGGCCATTCACACCTTCTACTATCTCTATGGACTGCCATTAGCAGCCTTTCCCCTTGTTTCTGTGGCTATGACTCATCTTTCATTCCCTCACCCTCCAGTATAAATATCTCCAACTTTCCATGCCCTTTAGCTTTGACAAAGGGTCATCTGGACTCGAAACATCATCTCTTCTCTCTCCTTACAGATGCTGCCAGACCTGCTGAGATTTTCCAGCATTTTCTCTTTTGGCTTCAGATTCCAGCTGTACCTCTCTGGGGTATTGGTGATCCCCTCTACCCTCGCTTCTCCATACTGGACCCTGACTAGCCCTCATCTGAAGCATTCGCGCCTCCCTTTCTGATCGTGACATTGAGGCTCCCTGAACTTCCTGTTCCCAGACTCGAGCTAAGCGTCGGAGAACCCATGCTTCATTGTGGGTGGTCTCTGCAGGGTCAAAATTAACGCAGGCTTTATTGCCTTCCTCTGCAGTAATTTGCTTCTATCCAACTGTATACATTGTCCATACCACCAAATGCAAACATATCCGATGGGACTGAACAATGTGCTTTGCCCCATATAGGCCGCCCTGGAAACATGGGGAATATAAAGACCATGGGTGACAATTATCAGTTCACAGTGGACGTGAGCGACTTCTCGCCTGAAGATATTATTGTCACCACCTCCAATAATCAGATAGAAGTTCGGGCTGAAAAGGTAAGGCACCGTTAACAAGCCTTTGATCCATAACTTTCGCAGCCTGGCCTAACAGTTAGAAACCACCATGTCCCTCGGAGGCTTTCCCCTCTGTCCAAAGGAGATTGCTGCGTGATTCTTATCATCTATGAAAAAAAAAGACTTGCATTTACACAGCGGGGTGAATTTTACCGTCCTGCCCGTCACGGGAATCGGAGCGGGCGAGGGCCAGATCATGGAAAGGTCCGTTGATCTCGGGCGGGTTTTTCCGGTTTCGGGGCGAGCGAGGCTGGAAACTCCCACCCAGCGTCTTTCGTAACCCCAGGATGTCTCAAAGTGCCAATAACAAACTTTTGATGCGCAATCGCTGTTGCAAAATGGGAAAGGTAGCGGCCATTCTGCACCCAACAATCTCCCACCAACAGCCATGTGATAAATTAAAGTTCATTTATTAGTATCACAAGTAGGCTTACATTAACACTGCAATGAAGTTACTGTGAAAATCCCCCAGTCACCACACTCCGGTGCATGTTCAGGTACACTGAGGGAGAATTTTAGCACGGCCGATGCACACTAACCAGCACGTCCTTTGGACTGTGGGACTATGTGAGAATCTGGTGAAGGACCTCTGAGGAGTTGTTTCATTGCCAAGTAATGCAACATCCATGAAATATTGCACGTGAAAGTGTGAGGGGGAGCGGACAGAGGTGTATCACCTCTCGCATCCTAGCATCACCATCCGCACCCTGCAGTGAAATTTGATTCACAGTTAGGTTTTGAATTCTCTTCCTCAGATTTTAAACTCGAATTTTGACACAACTGGGCTTAATGGAAGACAGATGAGCTTCTGAAAATAACTTGGACCCTCAGCACGCTGGCTGTTTAAATAAGATCTAAACTAAAAACATACTTAATCTCAACTCCACATCCCAGCAATTACCAAACACTACAATATCCTGAACTCATTCCAAGAATTACACATTCCAAATGAATCTGAAGCCTTTTACAGCTAAAATATTTTTACAGAGGTGCCAAATATTCATAAAGGCAGAATTTTATCCTCCCCCCACTAGCAGGCTTGCCGGGAGCAGCAACTCACTAGTCTCCCATTCACCCCATCTCTCCCGGTTACACTGTGCGATGGGTGAAGTTTAGGCCGGCCCACCCTTGTCCCAGTTGAAGCCATTGTGTGACCAATTAATGATGTGGAGATGCCGACGTTGGACTGGGATGGGCACAGTAAGAAGTCTCACAATGCCAGGTTAAAGTCCAACAGGTTTATTTGGTAGCACGAGCTTTCGGAGCGCTGCTCCTTCCTCGGGTGAGTGAGGGTGACCTGATGAAGGAGCAGCGCTCCGAAAGCTTTGATTCCAAATAAACCTATCGGACTTTAATCTGGTGTTGTGAGGCTTCTTACTGTGTCTAATTAATGACCACCAAAGTCCCGTCTCCTGCCCAGCCTCAATTTTCGGATGTGTTGGGGGTTCAGGGACAAGGCGGTAGCTCAGGCTTTGAGTGGGGAGTCGTGTGGGGGTTGTCTCCATCGACAAACTCATTGAAACAACAAGTGTCCCTCCCCAAACCCCACCCTCTGGGTACTCCCTTCTCACCTGGCCTCCCCACCAACAGTCCCCCATCATGCCAACCCCCACCTCCCCTCCACCCCAACCTCTGCCCATCTCCCCAGGGTCTCACCGCTGTTCCACCTAAGATCCGCATGCTTATCGTGGGGCGGCACGGTGGCACAGTGGTTAGCACTGCTGCCTCACAGCACCAGGGACCCGGGTTCAATTCCCGGCTTGGGTCAATGTCTGTGCAGGGTCTGCACATTCTCCCCGTATCTGCGTGGGTTTCCTCCAGGAGCTCTGGTTTCCTCCCACCGTCTGAACGACGTGCTGGTTAGGTGGATTAGCCATGCTAAATTCTCCCTCAGTGTACCCGAACAGACGCCGGAGTGTAGCGACTAGGGGATTTTCACAGTAACTTCATTGCAGTGTTAATGTAAGCCTACTTGTGACGCTAATAAATAAACTTAAAATTTAAATCTATCCCTGGACTCTTGGGAGTTAACACAGTAAGGGTTTTAACAACACCAGGTTAAAGTCCAACAGGTTTATTTGGTAGCAAATGCCATTAGCTTTCAGAGTGCTGCTCCTTCGTCAGAATTTCCACCCCATCTGACGAAGGAGCAGCGCTCCGAAAGCTAATGGTATTTGCTACCAAATAAACCTGTTGGACTTTAACCTGGTGTTGTCAAAACTCTTACTGTGTTCACCCCAGTCCAACGCCGGCATCTCCACATCGTGGGAGTTAAGACAGTGGGGACCACTTGCAGTCCCAGTGCTGTCCACTGCAGCTTCTGGCACTAGAGAGCTGTCAGCCGTTCCGAGGCATGACCTTCTCCCCAGTGAGGGGTGAATGTCCCATCTCCACTCAATTAACACTTGTTGGGGCGTTAAATGGCTACAGGGCAGCCAGAGGTGATGCCTTCTCCACCAACTCCTTAGGTGGTGGGAAGCAAAACCCACCATTCTAAGAATCTGGGCCGTGGATACAGCACAGAAGGAAGACACTCAGACCATCATGGCTGTGATTGCTCTTTGAAATAGTTACCAATGAATCCCAATCTCCTGCCATTTCCTTATAGCACCGCAAATATTTCCCTTTCAGTTATTAATCTGATTCTCTTGTGGAAGTTGCCTTGCAGGCAGTACATTACAGATCAAAACAAGTAGCTACATAGAAAAAAAAAGGTTCCTTCACCAAAATATGTTTGTAATAAGTCCTCGGAGGCAGAAGTCCCATCACCAAAATCCCTTTATTTACAAGTCTGACAACAGCATACAGAGAGCTTTCAGTCAGCAGTCTACACTCGGAGTGCCAGAGGAACTGACACGCCTGGGTAAATACAAAGCAAGAGGCTCCCTGATTGGTTTGGCCCTTAATCAGGGAGTTCATATTCTAACAATTGCCTGATGAAAGTCATTATAACGTTCGAGGGAACATTTGTCAGCTTAACGTTTTATACAAAGAAGCAGATAATGCTGTCACCCTGTCAGCATCTAGAAAGTTCTTCATCATTCTGCATCAATAAATTACCTCAGAGCTACACCCGGCCCCGTGGCCTGTGCCGCCTCCTCTGGCCAGCTCAACTCAACAAGTGTTTCCCCACCTCCAACAAATCCAAGTGGGTAAAGGCCAGGAACCGCTCAGAGGCTGTGCCCCAGAGACTGTGCATGAATCGCAAAAACTCAGTTTGCAGGTGCAGCAGGCGATCAAGAAGGCAAATGGAATGTTGGCCTTTATCGCGAAGGGGATGGAGTATAAAAGCAGGGAGGTCTTGCTGCAATTGTACAAGGTACTGGTGAGGCCGCAACTAGAGTACTGTGTGCAATTGGTCCCCTTATTTCCAGAAGGATATATTGGCCTTGGAGGGAGTACAGAGAAGGTTCACCAGGTTGATACCGGAGATGAAGGGGCTGGCTTATGAGGAGAGATTGAGTAGATTGGGCCTGTACTCGTTGGAGTTTAGAAGGCTGAGGGGAGATCTTATAGAAACATATAAGATAATGAAGGGACTAGACGGGTTGGAGGCAGAGAGATTCTTTCCACTTAGAAAGGAAACAAGAACTAGAGGACACAGCCTCAAAATAAGGGGGAGTCAGTTTAGAACAGAGTTGAGGAGGAACTTCTTCTCTCAAAGGGTAGTGAATCTCTGGAATTCTCTGCCCATTGAAGCAGTGGAGGCTACCTCGTTAAATATGTTTAAGTCACAGGTAGATAGATTTCTGATCAATAAGGGAATTAAGGGTTATGGGGAACGGGCGGGTAAGTGGAACTAAACCACTATCAGATCAGCCATGATCTTATTGAATGGTGGGGCAGGCTCGAGGGGCTAGATGGCCTACTCCTGCTCCTATTTCTTATGTTCATAGAAAATCATAGAAACCCTACAGTACAGAAAGAGGCCATTCGGCCCATCGAGTCTGCACCGACCACAATCCCACCCAGGCCCTACCCCCATATCCCTACATATTTTACCCGCTAATCCCTCTAATCTACACATCCCAGGACACTAAGGGGCAATTTTAGCATGGCCAATCAACCTAACCCGCACATCTTTGGAAGGCCACGACCACATGAAGGTCATGTGAGGAGACGGGATTTGCAGCAAAACACATTTGAATTTTGGGCGGGGGATTGCAATTTGGAAACGCAAAGAGCAGCCAAGTTGCTGAGCTCGATCTCCGACTGGCGTTGGTGAGCATTCACACCCCAAGCACTGTGGGTGCCTCTTGAAGGCCTTGGGCTATTGAACAGGACTCTGGAAATAACTCCCGGTGAGGCCGTGTGTTTCCGATAGGCTGTATGTCCCTCTCCCCCTCTCCATATCCTGGAATCGTGCCACCGATTTTCCCCAAATTCTTTAGACATGATGTGCCTTCTTAAGACGACTTACTTTGTCTCACTTCCTGCCTCTCTGTTTTTTGTCAGTCCTCCAGTTTTTGCACTCAGTATAATTAAGTAGTCGTCACCAGCTTGCATGTCTACAGTGCTCCTCTCTCGCAGGAAGAGGCTATTGTAAACCTTCGATACAACTAAAGGCTCCACCCCAGAATCTCAACTCACCAATTCCTGCATCCAATCCCAAATGAAAACCTCAAAATGATTTTCCATCTATTTTGCCTTTAATCAGGTCATTCCAAAGATTTTAACACTTCCTAAGATCTGGTTTCACTTATTTAAATTTATTTCCTTTTCTCTGGTCCTACCTCCCTGCTGTTTGGTTTATCTTACCTGGACAATTTAGTGTTCTATTCACCAGAACGAGGTCTCTCCCTAACTTCCATGGGCGGCACGGTGGCACAGTGGTTGGCACTGCTGCCTCACAGTGCCAGGAACCCAGGTTCAATTCTGGCCTCGGGTCACTGTCTGTGTGGAGTTTGCACATTCTCCCAATGTTTGTGTGGGTTTCCTCCGGCTGTTCTGGTTTTCTCCCACAGTCCGAAAGATGGTTAGGTGGATGGGCCATGCTAAATTGCCCCTTAGTGTCCAGAGATGTGTAGACTAAGTGGGGTTATGGGGATAAGGCAGGGACGTGGGCCTGGATGTTCTTTCAGAGGGTCGGTGCGGACACAATGGGCTGAATGGCCTCCTTCTGCACTGTTGGGATTCTATGGTTATTTAGAACTCAAGCTTCAGCATTTTAAGAAATTAGTGATAATCCCCCAATGCTTATCACACTCTTAAATGTCAATTCATTGGATGGAATCAGACACTCGAATCCTGCCACCGCTGGGAGTCTTGGCATGTGGGACGGACAATCCTGCGGGAACTATACAATTGATTTGACAATGGGAATCGATGGTGGGAGCTTGAGGTCCCAACCGTCATGGCAGGGTGATGGCAGCTCACCATTCCTGCAGGAGGTCACCAGGAAGCCCTTTCGCATCCCTTTGTCAGGATGCAGATGAGCATCTGACTAGAATTTTCCCCCAGCACCCAATCATTTCCCCCACCCCGCCGGCACAACCTGACACTGGTCCGGAGTATGTGCAGATCACCATGGCGGGAATATGTCAGGGTTCACCAGGATGAAGTGCAGGGGCAGCTTGCGGAGAGCGGAGGAGAGGGAGGCCTCCAGCATTTGGATAAGAAAGCAGAGCAAATGAGATACTGCCTGCCCCACTGCGAAAAAAGCCTGGCTGCATAATGAATAAGCCCAACACCGCGTCATTTGCTGTTATTTGTTTCATCAGAAGGAACTCTTCAAATGCAGACAATAAAAATGTAACAAAACTTACTCCAACTTATAAATCAAAGAAAGGGTTTAATAAAGAAACTTCATTATTCCAAACTTGTGGCTTCGCCCTGGACCACTCCAAGCTCCCCACAATTCCCAACAGGTTCTTATTTATAGTGAGTCAGCTGACCATCACATTATTCTGTAATTGGTTCCATGGTTTACTGGGTCAGCTGACCTTTACAGCTTGTTGCCATTGGTCACATTACATCCAATACAAAGTTGTCACCGGTTACATTCTAACATTATTTCCCTCTGGGCTTCGGGGCAGAAAACACTCTCGTTTCCTGACCCTGCCACGGGATATTGGCCCGGAGAGGAAAATCCCGTTCATTGTGCCTAGTAATAACTAAATATCGTTTAGCTACGGGATTGTTTGATTGTGTGTGTGGTGTTTAGATGGGGTTCTTTAAGGCTTGTCTATTCTCCCAAAGTAATCTTTTTTTGTTATTCATTCATGGGACATGGGCGTTGCTGGCTGGACCAGCATTTATTGCCCATCCCTAGTTGCCCTTGAACTGAGTGGCTTGCTAGGTCATTTCAGAAAACAATTGAGAGTCAACCGTATTGCTCTGACTCTGGAGTTACATGTAGGCCAGACCAGGTAAGGACGGCAGATTTCCTTCCCTAAAGGACATTAGTGAACCAGATGGGATTTTCTGACAATCGACAATGGTTTCATGGTCATCAGTAAGTTCTTAATTCCAGATTTTTTAAATTGAGTTCAAATTCCACCATCTGCTGTCGCGGGATTCGAACCCGGGTCCCCAGAACATTAGCTGAGTTTCAGGATGAATAGTCTAGTAGTAAGACTATTCACTAGGCCACCGCCTCCCCATAATCTGTCTGAGATTGTAGTTTATTAAAACCATTCCTATTCATTTACAGTTCCTGTGCACACATCTGGAATTCTGTCCGAGGTTGGAACTTCTCCTCCCTCCAGATCTCTGTTACTCAATCATGTGATGTTACATCATCATTACATCAGCATCATGTGCTTCTGATATTAACCCTTTACTCTACATTTAATACCCATTATTGGTCTGGCTTACATATGATTCTAGTTCCAATCTGGTTCTCTCTTTACACCATCTGGAGTGGGGTAGCAGGACACAGATTTGTGGAAACAAAAATTGTGTGAAGACAGCTCACTACATATTAAAAGTGGATTCTTGGGATGGGAAAGGCAGGATTTTGATGTGCCTTCCAGTCTCTTTGAGGACATAAAAAGTCAACCACAAAGAACAAGGCTGAAGTCACATCAAATTTTGAACAGTCCTATCACGCCTTGAAGTACGTTAGCCAGATTGCTGCTCACTTCAATAATCTGGCAGCTTTCACAGTCTGGTAGTTTTCTGGTAGTGGGGTAAATGCATAGGGTTACGGGGATAGGGTCTGGGTAGTCAGTCAGTGAGGACTTGATGGTCCAAATAGCCTCCTTCTTCACTGTAGGTATTCTATAATTCTATATACTTTTCCAAAATGTGCTGCTGGTGAATAAAGGACTGTGGCCAATGTGACAATTAACCCTTTCGCACATGTTGCCCTTGGTCTTCTCTAAGCCTCTCAGACATGCCACTGAATTATAAAGCTGGGGTGGTCAAATGTTTATATGCAATGCATCTGGCCCTGGAAACATTTCTGGATTAATGCAGAAGCAATTAAAGTGTTAAAGACTGTCATGCCTTTGGTGTGTTTCCTATTATATAGCATTGAAAATGTCCTTAATAAACATTGACAGCCCTTGTACTCCCAACAAGAGAAATACTCCCAATTATCATCACTGTCGATAAACATAAGAGATTATTCCCTTCAGGCAGTTAGCATAATTTCACATTCAGCCTGTCTAAATGTGGGAGTGGCTTTCACTTGCTCAAGTCTACTTGTGACACTAATAAACAAAGATGCTATACCTGTTCCACTCACCACACTGAGAATCGGCACCTTCATGGCAGGGCACAGGGGAGTGGGAGGAGGAACAAGGTGGAAGGGAATATTGGGATGATTTGTGGTCAAAAAAAATTGTGGGTGACATGGTGGCACAGCTGTTAGCACTGCTGCCTCACAGGGCCAGGGTTCAATTCCGGCCTCGGGTCACTGTCTGTGTGAAGTTTGCACGTTTTCCCCGTGTCTGTGTGGGTTTCCTCCGGGTGCTCCGGTTTCCTCCCACAGTCCAAATATGTGTGAATTAGGTGGATTGACCATGCTAAATTGACCCTAGTGTGAGGGAATTAGCAGGGTAAATATGTGGGCATGACGTGGAGATCCTGCATTCATCACCTGATGAAGGAGCAGCGCTCCGAAAACTCGTGCTACCAAATAAACCTGTTGGACTTTAACCTGGTGTTGTGAGACTTCTTACTGTAAATATGTGGGGTTACAGGGATAAAGCCTGGGAGGGATTGCGGTCGGTGCAGACTCGATGGGCCGAATGGCCTTCTTCTGCACTGTAGGGATTCTACGATTCTAAATACCTGTGCCTCATTCAAATACGAAGCAAATATCTTTCATTTCCAGCTGGCTGCAGATGGAACCGTAATGAACACATTCACGCACAAATGTCAGCTCCCAGATGACGTGGACCCCACCTCCCTGACCTCGGCTCTGGGTGACGACGGGACGCTGACGATTAAAGCGAAGAGGCACCCGGCCAAGCACACCGAACACGTGCAACAGACTTTCAGAACTGAGATTAAGATCTGAGCAGGCAAGCGGCGAGAGTTACTTTGTGGTAATGCAGGGTGGTGTTTGTTAATGCCAGTAGCAGCGTTCTGTCACGCAGAATGCAGCACATGCTGGTGTTTCACACCTCACCCGACCAACATACCATTGTAAAATATTACCTCAACTCTTGTAAGCGTGGAATCAGTGAGTAAAGCCTGTGCAATAAGATATTTGACACTTCCTATCGCATTATTTAGTAATTCCATTCATAATCATGTATCCATCACTAATCTACGACACAATACAGTGGCAGACTTGTTTGAATGTTTTCCTGTACCAAAATGACTGCTAGGTTCATTGAATGGAGCCAATAATGGTGACAATCCAATGCTCCGAGTGTGTGAATGGTCTTGTCACGTAAGGTAAAACAGATCAGCAACATTGGTCGAATATCTTATCAGTTGACCCCTCCTAGTTTAACTCTCCTGGATATGAGTTTTTGTACATAGATTTTCAGCATTGCGCTGTGTATTGTTATTTGACAAGCGATTCACTTCTGTGACTTGGATGATTGTGAAAGAGAGCGTGTGTTGCTAATGGTATTACGAAAGGAATGGTTACAGAACAGAAGAATATAACAGCCATCAGGAATAGGCAAAGGCCAATAGAACTGCCCCTTTTGCCATAGATGTAAACACAAATGATAAAATGTGGCCAAGATGTCTGAATCTCCACTTAAGTCACGATGCTGCCATTTTCCCCCGCATACAAACATATGCATTAGGAGCAGGAGTAGGCCACTCGGCCCCTCAAGCCCACTCGCCATTCAGTAAGATCATGGCTGATCTGATTGTAACCTCAAACTTCCCATTCTCACCTTGCCCCCCCAGATGACCTTTCACCCATCGTGGTTGCATTTCTACCTGCCGGGTTCTCCCCTGGATGTAGTAAATGCCTAAAAAACCCTTAACACAATCATTTAATCATCAAACCAAAATATCTAGCTGGTAGCTCTGTGAGAGAGGTGAGGACAGTAAGCAGGGGTGAGAGATAGAATGTCTTAAACTGAGCGTGTGGAAGCTGAAAGTGAGGCGACTTTACCCAATAATGTTAATGTGCCCAGATACCCCTAGAAGTTCTCAGCTTATATTAGTGATTCTTTACTGCAAAAGGATTTTACAGTAAAAGCAGTTCTGGTTCATTTCTGACAATGGCAATGGATTCCTATCTGTGTATCCACAGCCTCTTGATTAAATGAGGAACCATACCTGAGAGAAAGAAGACCTTGGTTCATGAATGCTCCTCCTAGTAAGGTGTTGGTCTTGCCTCTTTAGTTAGACGACCATGGATGCAAGGCCACAGAGGTAGTGGGAATACAACCAGGGCCCTTCCGATTCCGTCTTGTGGATTTAAAACATCCTACTTGAAGGTTAGCCACCTGTTGGGGTCCCCACCAATTCCAAACAGATGATCCAGTCTGGGTAAAGCGCATACTAGCCCGCCCACCCTTAGGCCTATTGAAGGTCTTAAGTGACCAATTATTGCTAACTTAAGGCCACTAATCTGCCTCCACTGCCATAATACACCAGGCAATCAAAGGCAGATCAGAGCGAGAAGACCATTTTCTTTTTAATACAAATTTGATGGAAGGGTGGGAAGGAAGTTGGGGCGTATTATTCGGAGGTGTCGGTGTGTACTGGGGGCATCTATCCCCAAGATGTTAGCCCCCATTTGGGTCTCCTGGTCTCCAAAACCCACCCCCTCCCAACACCCATCTCTAGGGTACCCGATCCCTCCCAGTGTCCATCTTCAGTCCTGGTGGGCCTCCATGCAGTCCCCAGCAGCCCCCATCAGAGTCCTGCTGCTGCAGGGACTGTCGGCTATCAGGTTGGCCAGAAACTCTCAATGAGTCCGACCCTCATTTTGTTTAGGCTACTCAGAGCGAGTTACCAATGCGGGTGCGACTTTATTTCAGTCAACCAACTTTTTGCTGTAGACTACACTCCCTCTTTAGTTATTTAAAAAACCTTTTGTTACAGTTTTGTTTGCACTTCAGCCCCACGTTCCTGATCTACAGGCAGCCGGTGTGGAGAGAGGTGGGGAAGGAGGAGGATCTCCTCATCAGCCTGCTCCTGGACCCGGCTAAACTCGTCACCAACAAGCCCAGGCAGCAGGCGACTGAGGGGGTCATCCTCTACCATGGACATTCACAGCCGGGTGCCTCTGGAGAGGGAGCATGCAGTAACTGTTGGCACAATCAAGGTCTTCTGTGCTCGTTGGGCTCCGCGGGGACTGGGATGCCTTATTGACCCCTTTAATCATATTTTGGTTTGATGTTTTAAGTTTCATTTGGGATTTGGTTTTTGTTAAAGGCAGTGTCCCTTTTACTTTGTCCCTCAGTTTGTTTGAATCCCTGTAGTGCAGAAGGAGGGCATTCTGCCCATCGAATCTGCACTGACTCTGACCCAGTATCATACCCAGGCCCTCTCCCCTGCCCTATCCCCGTAACCCCACACATTTACCACAGCTAATTATTCTAATCTACACATTTTTGGACACTAAGGGGCAATTTAGCATAGCCAATCCACCTAACCTGCACATCTTTGGAGTATGGGAGGAAACCGGAGCATGTGGAGGAAACCCACGCAGACACGGGGAGAACGTGCAGACTCCACACAGAGACCGGAAGACCGGAATTGAACCCGGGTCCCTGGCACTGTGAGGCAGCAGTGCTAACCACTGTGCCACCGTGCTGCCACAAATTGATTTGGTTTTATACAAGAGTTGGAAGTGACTTTTCTTCCCGACGTCGCTCCCTTCCACCCTCCCCTCTCGCCAGCTCCAACCCCTCATTTGTGGAACTTTGCTGACTGCAAATTATCCTACATTTCCTTACATCAGAACAGTATCAACACTTCAAAGACTTTGTTGGCTGCTCAGCACTTGAGAAGCCCCCAAGTCATGAAAGCTGCCATGAAAAAAACTGTAAGCTTGCTGTTCCTTTCTGTAATACCCTTCCTGTTATAGCAGCCAGTCGCATTGTAAATACTCCAATGCTTCACCCTATTCCCCAGCCAGACTATTACAAGCAGTTTATTATTTTATTAAATCTTTACTTATCCAAAGTTCTTCCTAAATCTTTTTCTTATTCATTTAGGCTTTGTTCTCTGGTGTTAGTTTCTTGGATTACAACAAATATGGGTTCCACATTTATCTTATCTACACCAGTTAATAAATATATCTTAGAGTCAGCACGGAAACAGGCCCTTCGGCCCAACTCGTCCATGCCGACCAAGTTTCCTAAACTGAACTCGATGCGGATCCCCTTCCGCCTGCTCTATAAAATTTAGTTTAATTCCTCGATCATGCCCTTTATACCTGTCGGGTGAAATTTTCCCGTCCCGCCAACCACTTGAATCGTAGCGGGCGGGACGCGGACCGTGCAAAGGTCCGTTGACCTCGGGTGGGATTTTCTGGCTTTGGCGTGAGCACGTCTGGAAAATCCCGCCTCTGGAGTTTTATTACTTGACATAATTTCCTAGGCGTCAAGCCTATTGTGTTGAGAACAGCGCCAGACCTCTCCGGATCGCAACACCTTCTCTTCCCCACAAGCAGTTTTTCCAATTCGAGCTTCTTAATTAAAGGAGTTTTGATTATCCCGTGTTTAGAAAGTTGTCAGGAGTCCTCTCGAAAGCACATAGTGAAATTACAGAGCTTGGAGGCTCCCCATGGATTTACACCTGAAACATTCACAGACAAGACTTTCTGACGGTTCACGACTGTTCCACCCTATATGTGCATATAAACCCACATACAGTGAAGTACATGCCATTTTAGAAACGAAATTCTGGATAGTTCATTTTTAACCCATTCTAATGTATTCCCCGCTTAGAGTCAGTACTAGTCTTGATGTTACTATTACATAAATAAATGTATTTTTTCTTTCCTGTTATATCTAACGGAATTCTGCTGTATTTGCGTTTTAATAAATAAACATACTCCATTCTGATTTCATGGAGGTCTGAGTGTTGTTCTGGAAGTTATGTAACGCAGTTCCAGCAACATCTTTGTGCAGCTGCAATCACCAAATTTACCTTCATTGCTTCAGAATAATATGCTCGTGTGGCATTTGACCCAAAGAAAGGCTATATCCTGGTGGGTACTGTCCCTCATCACTGAACTCCAGTGTCCCTGCTTTGGTGCTGTTCCCAAATTCAAGGAGCAGTTGCAAAGAGGCCAATCAGTCGGCAGAGAGGGCTTTTGTCCAGAGCACACTGAAGTAGATGCAGCAAAACGTGAGGACTCCGTAGTCCCTACCATCTTGTGCCAGCGTCACGGCATGAGAATGGGAGTGCTCGTATCCATCTCATGACCTCAAAATCTCACCCACTTTCTCCACACTTTGTTTTTTCATCCAGCTTTTTATAGTTTTCTATCTCTTTGCTATCAAACTCCCGCTCTTCGACACGTCCTTGCCCTCGAATCGTGGGGTCACAACACCACGAGAGGAGGCCATTCGGCCCATCGAGTCCATAGCAGCTCTCTCTGTCAATCCCGTTCCCCTGCTCCATGTCTGTATCCCTACAAGATTATGGTCTTCAATTGCCCAGGCGATTTCCTTTGGTAATTATTAATTGGCACGGTTTCCACGGTGGGCAGCGAGCCCCAGGCCAGGACCACCCCGCTGTACAAAAGCGTTCATCCTCACATCCCACCGGCATCTCTGCCCAAAACCTGAATTCTGCGTCACTCTTCCCAGTTCACGGGAAGAGCTTTCAAATTCCCCATCCCTGGCACCTGCATCTTCCCTTTGCTTCATTCCTGGTTCACACATTCCTTCCCAAACATGTGAATTATTGGCTTTCTGATACTTCCCCCTCACAGGAATGGGTGGCACGGTGGCACACAGCGCCAGGGACCCGGGTTCAATTCCGGCCTCGCTGTCTGTGTGGAGTTTGCACGTTCTCCCCGTGTCTGCGTGGGTTTCCTCCGGGTGCTCCGGTTTCCTCCCACACTCCAAAGATGTGCGGGTTAGGTTGATTGGCCATGCTTAAGTGCCCCTCAATGTCAGGGTGATTAGCAGGGTAAATAAGTGGGGTTACGAAAATAGGGCATGAGTGGGTTTGTTGTCGGTATAGGCTTGATGGGCCAAATGGCCTCCTTGTGCTCCGTAGGGATTCAATACATTATTACAATTCCTTCTATTGTTTTTGTGCCTATTTTGTGCTGTGTAGATCAAGCAATGCTCCCAGTCCTTGGCCAGGCCCACAGTTCTTATTTATTTAAAGCCTTATTTCTATTTAAGGTTGTACGGCCGTGGCTATCTGACATTTTCTTGGGCAGCCAGAGAAGCCAATCTCTTAGTGAGGCAGTGGAGATGTAGATTAGACCATGTATATAACATCTAACGAAGGAGAAGCGCTCCGAAAGCTAATGGTATTTGCTACCAAATAAACCTGTTGGACTTTAACCTGGTGTTGTTAAAACTCTTACTGTGTTCACCCCAGTCCAATGCCGGCATCTCCACATTATAACATTCTCCCCAGGAGGGAAAAAAATCCCATTCCTAGGCCTTGAGTCAGCCCCAGCTAACACACAGATAACACCACACCCTGTCTGAGACTATTACTAATCACACTGGAACATTATGTGCCTGGAGACTGAAGCCAACATTTCAAAGCCTCATGACAGGCCCCTGGAAAGTTGCTGAGGGAGAAAGCTAATATCCAGTGGGAATTGGCTCTCCAATTGCACTTTGGCCCTCACTGGCCCTTCTGACAGCAGTTCATGCAAGCATATAAATCAGTCCTCATTCATTCCATTTCAGTAAAGCAAAGGTGTGCAGGTTAGGTGGATTGGCCATGCTAAATTGGTGTCCCAAGATGTGTAGGTTGGGGGAATAGCAGGGTAAATATGTGGGGTTACCAGGATGGGGTCTCGGTAAGATGCTCTCATTTATTTATTATTATTTAGTTGATTATTTATTAGTGTCATAAGTAGTCTTACATTAACACTTCAATGAAGTTACTGTGAAAATCCCCTAGAGGCCACACTCCAGCTCCTGTTCGGGTACACTGAGGGAGAATTTAGCATGGCCAATGCATCTAACCAGCATGTCTTTCGGACTGTGGGAGGAAACCGGAGCACCCGGAGGAAACCCACGCAGACACCGGAAAACGTGCAAATTCCACACAGACAGTGACCCAAGCTGGAAATCGAACCTGGGTCCCTGGCACTGCGAGGCAGCAGTGCTAACCACTGTGCCACCGTGCCACTCTATAGTGGCTCTGGTGGAGAGTCAGTGCAGACTCAATGTGCCGAATGGCCTCCTTCTGCACTATAGGGATTCTATGAGCGCGATTTTACCGGCCATTCACGCCACGCTCCTGCTGCAGCGAGGTCGGAGAATTTGGCACCCAGCCAAATCTCCGTTTACTGCAGCGGGATGGGAAAATCCCGCCGGTGTGGACTGCCGTAACATTCCACCCCTTGATTCTATGAAGTCCACAAATGCGGAATATCGTCCTCGTGGCTCCACGGGTAAAAGCAGTGCCACACGTGATGAGACAGCACAGACCTGATGTTCCCAGCTTCCTTTCCTTGTTCGCTGTTATCAGCCAGGACAGTGCCTCAAGTAAGCACTGCCCTGCAGGAAGAATCCCATAGCTCTTGTTCAAAGTAACTGTGATACCTTTCATGGTTAAATAAGGGGATGGTAGCATGGTGGTATACATTACTGAACTAGTAATCCGGAGACCTGGACTAATGCTCCAGAGGCATTGGTTCAAATCCCACTACGGCAAGCTGGAGGAATTTAAATAATAAAAGCTGCTGCAATCTGTATTGTTTTGCTCCCCTCATCTAAGGAAAGATATACTGGCATTGGAGGCCGTCCAGAGAAGGTTCACCAGATTGATCCTGGGTATGGAGGAATTTTCTTATGAGGAGAGGTTGAGTAGTTTGGGTCAGTATTCATTGGAGCTTAGAAGAACGAGAGGCAACTTTATTGAGACATACAGGATTCTCAGGAGGTTTGACGGGGTGGATGCTGAGAGGTTGTTTCCCCTTGTGGGAGAATCTGGCATGAAAGGGCATAATCTCAGAATAAGGGGTCTCCCTTTAAGACAGAGAATTTATTCTCTCAGAGAGTAATGAATCTGTAGAATTATTTACTGCAGGGGGCTGTAGAGGCCAGGTCATTAAGTATGTCCAAGGCTGAGAGGCAAAATGGGTTTTTAATAAGTTTAATAGGTATAGGAGCAGAATTAGGCCATTCGGCCTATCAAGTCCACTCCGTCATTCGATCACGGCTGATATGCTCCTCATCCCCATTTTCCTGCCTTCTCCCCATAACCCTTCAACCCATTACCAATTAAAAATCTGTCTAACTCCTCCTTCAATTTACTCAGTGTCCCAGCATCCACCACACTTTGGGGCAGCGAATTCCACAGATTCACAACTCTTTGGGAGAAGTAGTTTCTCCTCAACTCTGTTTTAAATTTGCGACCCCTTATCCTAAAAATATGACCTCTCATCCTAGAATGCTCCACAAGAGGAAGCATCCGCTCCACGTCTACTTTCTCCATACCTTTTATCATCTTGTATACCACAATTTGATCTCCCCTCATTCTTCTAAATTCCAGAGAGTATAGGCCTAAACTGTTCAATAAGGGAATCAAGAGTTATGGGGATAAGGCAGGAAAGTGGTGCTGAGGATTATATCAGATCAGTCATGATCTCTTTGAATGGCAGAGCAGACTCGATGGGCCGAATGGCCTATTTCTGCTCCTACGTCTTATGGTCTTAGAACAAAAAACAGTACAGCACAAGAACAGGCCCTTCAGCCCACCAAGCCTGCGCCAAAACATGATGCCTTTCTAAACTATAGACCTTTTGCCTCTACACAGTCCATAATCCCTCTATTCCCTGCCTATTAATGTATTTGTCAAGATGCCTCTTAAACTTTGCTATTGTATCTGCTCTACCACCTCCACTGGTAGCACATTCCAGGCACTTACCACCCTCTGTGCAAAATACTTGCCTCTCGCATCTCCTTTAAACTTTCCCCCTTTTCCCTTAAAGCTGTGTTCCCCAGTAATTAACATTTCTACCCTGGCAAAAAGACTCTGACTATTCATTCGATCCAGACCTTTGATGATTTTGTAAACTTCGATCAGGTTGCCCCCTCAGCCTCCGACGTTCAAACGAAAACAAACCAAGTTTATTCAATCTCTCCTCAGAGCTAATGCCCTCCAAACTAGGCAACATCCTGGTAAATTTTTTCTGTACCCTCTCCTAAGCCGCCACATCCTTCTGGCAGTGTGACGACCAGAACTGTACACAATATTCCAAATGTGGTCTAGCTAAAGTTCTATGCAGCTGCAACATGACTTGCCAATTTTATACTCCATGCCCCGATTGATGAAGGCCAGCATGCCATACGCCTTCTTGCCCACCTTAACCACCTGTGTTGCCACTTTCAGGGAACTGTGGACCTGTATGCCCAGATCCCTTTGTATGTTTTCTATTTATAGATTTGATTTTTCCTCAGAGCAATGCAGGGATGACATTAGTTTCTAAGTGCGTTGGAACATTATTTATGGGGTTTTATACAATGCTTCAAAATTTACTCTCTGGTGCTTCTAGCAGCTTTGAGTTTCTTCTGTGGTGTCTGATTACTTTGCTCTGAATCAACACCCAGACTTAACCAATCAAGCACAGCGAGCATGAATCAGTTACCAACTCACATGATCAAATACAGAGCAATTGAATGCTACACAATTCATTGATGGCTCTGGAGTTATTTCCTCTAATTTTCTCACTCAGATCAGTCACTGCCTATACTCGTGGGACAGAAAATCAGCACTTTCGGAAGAAAGGGGGATTAAGTAAGATTTATTATGGACTTCAGCCTTTGAGCTAAATTCAAAATCTTTCCATTCATGGATTGCACAGGTTAATGCAGCAAATCCACTCTGCTTCATAGTGCATCCCTCAAACATGTCTTGCAATGAGTTGCTACTCACTGTGGGCATGGGACCTTTGTTCACTTAGAGACATTCACCATATTGAAGCAGTTGGCTTTGTGACTATGGGTCCATACTTGCACAAAATCATGTGACAATATTTCTGGGGAGATAGTGACGTAGTGGAATTGTCATTGGACTATATCCCAAGCCCCAGGGTAATGCTCTGGGGACTGAGGTTCGAATCCCACCACTGCAGATGGTGAAATTTGGATTCAATAAAAATCTGGAATTAAAAGTCTAATGACAACAATGAAACCTTTGTCGATTGTTGTAAAAACCCATCTGGTTCATTGATGTCCTTTAGGGAAGGAAATCTGCCATCCTTACCTGGTCTGGCCTACATGTGACTCCAGATCCACAGCAGTGTGGTGGACTCTTAACTATCCTCTGAAGTGGTTCAAGGAACATTAGGGATGGACGATAATTGCTGGCTGAGCTAGTGACGCCTACATCCAATGAATAATAAAAAGGGAACTTCCATTTCAAGCTTTTGGAGGTATGAAGGTATGAAATGGCTGCAGCAATAGCCTGGAGATTAATCATCTATCCCAGGAAACTCCTGGAAATCCAAGAGGATTGAACCCCTACCAGGGACTCAGTGTGCTTGTGGTCTGCACAACTCAATATCACATTCTGCGATGCATCCATCTACCAAGACAGCACAACACATGGGCAGCACGGTGGCACAGTGGTTAGCACTGCTGCCTCACAGCGCCAAGGACCCAGGTTCAATTCCGGCCTCGGGTCACTGTCTGTGTGGAGTTTGCACATTCTCCCCGTGTCTGCATGGGTTTCCTCCGGGTGCTCCGGTTTCCTCCCACAGTCCAAAGATGTGCAGGTCAGGTGGATTGGCCATGCTAAATTACCCCTTAGATAAAGGCAAAATACTGCGGATGCTGGAATCTGAAACAAAAACAGAAAATGCTGGAAAATCTCAGCAGGCCTGGCAGCATCTGTGGAGAGAGAATAGAGCCAACACATCAAGTCTGGATGATCCTTCGCTAGGGCAAATTACCCCTTAGTGTCCCAAGATATGTAGATTAGGGGGATTAGCGGAGTAAGCATGTGGGGTTATGAGAATAAGGTCTGGGTGGGATGCTCTGTTGGAGAGTCGGTGCAGACTGATTAGGCCGAATGGCCTCCGAATGGCACTGTAGGGATTCTATGATAATATTCTATTTTAATTCGATATGAAATGATGCTGACTAGCTGTGATGGTTTCACTGTACAGTTATGTGAAAAAGTGACAGGAAAATGGGAGAAGGGGCATGTGTTAATGAGTTCTTAATCCATTCATGTAGGTACGGCCTGCACTTGACGACATTTGCTGACACCATTCTATTCAATCCCTGGAATGAACACTGCTGTACTGTTGAAATACGTGTCCCGTTGTGTCCTGCCAGACATGGTAAACAGCCACTAGACTGTGCTCCACACAAAGCAGAAGGTCACAAAGGGAACAAATTTGCATTTATGAAACTAATTCAGACAAAACAAGAGAATAAATCAGGCCACGGCACAGAATATGGTGAAAGCACAAAATATTTTCTAATCCATAATTATTTTCGATTTTTTAAATTACAAAACATAGTTTTTTAAAAATTATTATGGGAGAGCACATGAGGTGGGTGGATGGAAGCGAAGATTGGAAAATGAGACAGAGGTCACAGAGACATTTTTTTTATTCATTCGTGGACGTGGGCATCACTGGCTGGCCAGCATTAGTTGCCCATCCCTAATTGCCCCTGAACTGAATGTCTTGCGAGGCCATTTCAGAGGGCAGTTGGGAATGGAGTACATTGGCTCTGGAGTCACATGTAGGCCAGACCAGGTAAGGACGGCAGATTTCCTTCCCTAAAGGACATTAGCGAACCAGATGGGTTTTTCCAATAATGGTTTCATGGTCATCAGTTGATTCTTAATTCCAGATATTTTTGTTGAACTCAAATTCCACCACCTGCCGTGGCGGGATTCGAATCCAGGTCCCTAGACTACTCACTGAGTTTCTGGATTAATAGGCCAGCAATAATACCACTAGGCCATCACTTCTCCACATATGTAGGCAGAGATGGAGTAACAGGTTCGGTGAACAGGATAGTGGGACATGACTGTGTCACCTCTAAGCTACATTCTTTCCAAGCGATTGGTGGATTCCAAAATTTTGCTGTTTGTTAAGGAGATGATGGGACTGCTGTTAATTTAGGAAGAGTATTAGAATCATAGAATCACACGGTGCAGAAGGAGACCCATTCGGCTCATCAAGTCTGCACTGACCATAATCCCACCCAGGCCCTATCCCTATCACCCCATCCATTTACCCTAGCTAATCCCCTGACACTAAGGGGTAATTTAGCATGGCCAATCCACCTAACCCGCACATCTTTGGACCGTGGGAGGAAACCGGAGCGAGGAAACCCACGCAGACACGGGGAGAACGTGCAAACTCCGCACAGACAGCGAGGCCGGAATTGAACCCAGGTCCCTGGCGCTGTGAGGCAGAAGTGCTAACCACCGTGCCACCCGTACTGCCCATGGGGTGGGGTTGGGGGGGGGGGGGGGGGCGGGGGGCCATTGTCTAAAACCATTCAGAAAGAAATGTGTAAAACCATTCAGAATCAATGAAAAATGTGTCACAAAATATGATTTTTTAAATCAAGTTATTTATTGACCAGGACTTCACGTTGAAATATTGCTGCGGTTTTGTGTGTCCACTTTAGGACGAACAGCAGACATTCCGCAATTCCCTTCCCCCCCCGACCATCGCCCAGGTCCCCCTGCCTTCTCGTGAGCACTCTCTGACACCATTTTAAATTCTAACCTCGGTGTGTGCTGAGCACTTGTCTTTGTCAGAGCCTGGAACTATTTTCAGACCCTGACTCACTTATTCCTTTCCTCTATTTTCGCGTTATCAGCTGTCGAGGCAGCACAGGAATTCAGCAAGGAGACAGAGGCAAAACACAGGGGCCAGTCCTTTGTCTCAGGAGGCACATTTTTTTAAAAAGGGGGGCGCTGGGGGAGACAAAGAGAGTGAGAGAAAGGCCGATATGGAGAGGTCACACACATTATTACTTTAATATTAATCTCCCCTCCTCCTATGATGGACAGTAAAGGATGAAAAATAAAATGCAGTCCCTCCCCCCGCTCCAACTCACTCCGTGGCTGCCCTCAGCCATTGTTACAATAATGGACCCCATGCCATGCCATTTGAAAGGTGGCACACTTCATTGACGCTTTTGCACCAGGCTTCCACAGTGCGATTGGGAGCCTGATTTAAATGCGGCCGTTACCATATGGCCTTCCCAGGGCTCAGGAAACTCAGCAGCAAGGTGGAGATGACAGCTCTCAGCTCAGCCTCTTGGTTAAGATCAAGGGCGGAATTTTCCCGTCCCACCCGCCACGGGAATCGTAGCGGGCGGGACAGAAGATTGGGCGGCGGACAATGCAGAGGTCCGTTGACCTTGGGCGGGAATTTCCGGTCTTAAGGCGTGCGCGGCTGGAAAATCCCGCCCCAAGTGTCGGATCAAGCCCAAGATGGGGCGCAGTGCCTTATCTTGTCAGCTTGGATCTTGTTTGCCTCGCTTGTGGGGACCATGAATTGGATTAAATTGTGAATTTTGAATTTGGTCTTTGGAGCAAGCAATGGGTAGATTTAGGTTTGCCCCAGTCCATTCTGAGCATTGGCTTTGTAACTTTAAGGGTGAGTCAAAAATTGGTTTAAAAAAAATAAGTGCCTTTTACAGCATCCCTTGTGGGCCAAGAGGAGGAGGATGAGTGCAGCCTCCCAGACTCTCGAGGGAGTTTTCGGCCTTAACCCCCCGGCACAGGCTCTTACTCCCCATCCCACATTTGATGAACTCCACCTAACCCCAATCTCTTTCTGCCACCTCACCCCCCCCCCCCCCAATTGGTAGCGAGAGACCCAAGTGTCCTAGTCTGCAGCCTCTTGATTTAATTTATTATTGTCACATGTATTAACATACAGTGAAAAGTATTATTTCTTGCACATTCATAGAGAAGGAAAAGAGTGGGGGGGGGAAGCGTAGTGTTATAGTCATAGCTAGGGTGTAGAGAAAGATCAACTAAATGCGAGGTAGGTCCATTCAAAAGACTGACGGCAGCAGGGAAGAAGTTGTTCTTGAATCGGTTGGTACGTGACCTCAGACTTTTGTATCTTTTTCCCAATGGAAGAAGGTGGAAGAGAGAATGTCCGGGGTGCGTGGGGTCCTTAATTATGATGGCTGCTTTTCCGAGGCAGCTGGAAGTGTAGACAGAGTCAATGGATGGGAGGCCGGTTTGTGTGATGGACTGGGCTTCCTTCACGACTGGATGCTGATTGGGGATAATGTGGGAAAAAGGCATTGAAGTGAGTGATCAACATTGATTTTACTGAGTGGCGGAGCAGGCTTGATGGCCTGAATGACCTATTCCTGCTCCTATGTTCCTTTCTTCCTGTGACAGAAAAGGATAGAAAGATATATTAACAGGAAGAAGGGGAGGAGGAGCTCATCTGGAGCACATGAACACTGGCATAGATCAGTTGGGCCAAATGGCCTGTTTCTGCACCATAGATTCAATGTCATTTATATAATCTGAGATATTTTTGACGCTTCTGTAGAACAGAGCTCTGGAACAATGCTCCGGCCAATGACCAGGCTCAAGGTTCAGCTAAGAGGCCCAGGGCAAGGCCTCAAGAGTTAATGATCGAAAATCACCAAGGTCAGGGTTTGCCCAGCATTGCCAGCTCTGGCCAGTAAACTCTGCTGGCAGTGAAGGGGTTAAAATCAGTCTGCGGTTGCTATAACGAGTGCATGCACTGTTTGCACCCTGGACACATGATGGAAAAGTACTAAAACGAGATAAGCTTTTAAGAAC
Organism: Mustelus asterias; assembly: GCF_964213995.1. Classification (NCBI taxonomy): domain Eukaryota; kingdom Metazoa; phylum Chordata; class Chondrichthyes; order Carcharhiniformes; family Triakidae; genus Mustelus; species Mustelus asterias. The sequence goes on from NC_135822.1 coordinate 24,931,749, forward strand.
TGGAACATGACACAGCAGTTCACTGTTTTGCGCCAAAACATGTCATGTGATACACTGCTGAACTGAACGCTGGTTTAAGGCAGGGTTAGCAAAGGGATAGCAGATGGTGCCAGGCTTACATAATATCCTGTGACCAAAATAAAGGGGGTCTAGTGAAACATATAAATATGGGTGCAAGTACTTTCTGTCACTGGAGGTCTTGTAGCGCAGTGGGTTAGCATCCCTGCCTCTGAGCCAGAAGAGCCAGGTTCGAGTCCCACCCCAGGACTGGATGACCAAGGAGGGGTGTTCATAACACGGCCAAACAGGTTGGTTGTCAACCTGCAAAATCCTTCCAAACACGCAAATGGCTGGCAGTAAGAGTTGGAGAGACTCCTGGTCAGGCATGCTTGTTGTAGAGTCGCACCTCTCAAGCTGTCAGCCTCTGGATAGAGTGGACCTGAGGAAGATGTTTCCATTAGTAGGAGAGACTAGGATCTGAGGGCACAGCCTCAGAGTAAAGGGATGGCCCTTTAGAACTGAGATGAGGAGGAATTTCTTCAGCCAGAGGGTGGGGAATCTGTGGAATTCATTGCCACAGAAGGCTGTGGAGGCCAGGTCATTGAGTATATTTAAGACAGAGAAAGATAGGTTCCTGATTGGTAAGGGGATCACAGGTTATGGGGAAAAGGTGAGAGAATGGGGTTGACTTATCAGCCATGATTGAATGGCGGAGCAGACTCGATGGGCCAAATGGCCTAATTCTGCTCCTATATCTTATGGTCATATGGCGAAAGGCTAGCAAACTCTTCCAGGAAAATCCTCGCCATGGGAACAGATGAAAGTCTGCCTTGTGCGCCACCACTTGGTGGGGAAGGGAAACAATGACAACAGCTTTCTGTTACTCAGAGCTAAGGGCTATCTTAGATAGAAGAAGCTCTGAGTTCCCGATGAATATCCTGCTTGTGAGTATAATAGATACTGGTAATTATCTTCAATAAATCTCAAAAGAGAACTTAGTTCTTGCATCCGTCACAGATGTGTACATTGCCATTTTCCAACAAGAGTGAAGAAGACCAGCAGTTTGCCAATGTGTGCCCCCAGTGAGAAAGGCTCCAAGATCACACATTCAGGAAATGGGACTTTTAGTGCTGGCATGGGAATATTGCAGCCAAGCCTGACACTCTCCTCAACCAATATCCACAGAGACAAACCTTCCAGCACAAAGAGAGAAGGATCAGGAGTATGAACCGTGAAACATTCATCACCGGTGCAATGAACTCTGATACCAAATCTAGTGTCCCTACTGCCATTTTATGAGGCCTTTTGGTGCAGGGGATAGCATTTCTGCCTCTGGGCCGGAAACTCCAGGTTCAAGTCCCACCCCAGGACTTGACAGCCAAGGAAGGTGAGTTCATAACGCAGTTAAACAGGTTGACCTGCAAATCCTTCTAATGGCAGGCGGCAAGAATGGGAGAGATTCCTGATCAGCCATGTGCTGGAAAGACTAACCTTAGCTTCAGACAGCAACATGCATGTAAATCTTCATGTTGCCACAGCAATTCGGATTCCCTGAGTGAATGGTAACACGCCACTACCATCCTAACTTAAAGCACAGAGCAAGAATTAAATTGCATTGGTCTGATATACAGAATTATAGAATGGTTACGGCACAGAAGGTAGGCCACTTGGCCCATCGTGTTTCTTTAAGAGCTAGACCTACACACCTGCCTTTTCCCCGTAGCCCCATGAATGTTTTCTCTTCGGTTAATTATCCAATTCCTTTTTAAAAACTACGATTCAATCTACATCCACCACACTCTCAGACAGTGCAATCCAGATCCTAACCACTCGCTGTGTGAATCTGTCTCCACCACACTCTCAGACAGTGCATTCCAGATCCTAACCACTCACTGTGTGAATCTGTCTCCACCACACTCTCAGACAGTGCATTCCAAATCCTAACCACTCACTGTGTGAATCTGTCTCCACCACACTCTCAGACAGTGCATTCCAGATCCTAACCACTTGCTGCATTTTTGTTGCTCATTCATGGGACATGGGCGTCGCTGGCTGGCCAGCATTTATTGCTCATCCCTAGTTGCCCTTGTTCAGAGGGCAGTTGAGAGTCAACCACATTGTTGTGGCTCTGGAGTCACATATAGGCCAGACCGGTTGATTTCCTTCCCTAAAGGTCATTGAACCAGATGGGTTTTTCTGACAATGGACAATTGTCATCAGTAGATTCCTCATGCCAGATATTTTTTATTGAATTCGAATTCCACCATTTGCTGTGGCTGGATTCGAACCCGGGTCCCCAGAATATTAGCTGAATTTCGGGATTAATAATCTAGCGATAATACTACTAGACCATTGCCTCCCCGAGCATGAAAAAGCTTCTCCTCATGAAGCCATTGCTCCTTTTGCCATTTATCTTAAATCTGTGTCCTCTCGATCCCTGCACAAGTGGGAAATGTTTCTTCCTGTCTACTCTGTTGGGAGCCCTCGTGGATTTTGAATACCTCTATCAAATCCCCTGTCAACTTTCTCATCTCCAAGAAATTATCCAATCCATCTACGTAACTGAAGTTCCTCATCCCTGGGACTGTTCTCATGAATCTTTTCCGCACTCTCTTTAATTCCCTCGCAACTTTCCTGAAGTGCGGTGCCCAGGACTGAATGCAATACTCCAGCTGAGGCCAAACTCGTGCTTTTCTGGGCAGCACGGTGGCACAGTGGTTAGCACTGCTGCCTCACAACGCCGGGAACCTGGGTTCAATTTTGGCCTCGGGGTGATTGTCCGTTTGTACGTTCTCCCCGTGTCTGCTTGGGTTTCCTCCGGGTGCTCTGGTTTCCTCCCACACGCCAAAGATGTGCGAGTTAAGTTGATTGGCCATGTGAAATTGCCCCTCCGGGCAGAATGTTATCGGCACGTCCGCTCGAGTTTTGTACAATCTCGCCTGAGGCCAACGGAGAATCAAGGCGGGCGTACGGTAAAATTCCGGCCTTAGTGTCATGGGGACCAGCAGGGAAAATATATGGGGTTACAGGGATAGGGCCTGGGTGGCATTGTTGTCCGTGCAGACTCGATGGGCCAAATGGCCTACTTCTGCACTGTAGGGATTCTATGATCTTCCATGATTATACGAAGAGCGATCTTCCTCGCCTCTTAAGGATAAATTCAACACTCCCAGTACTCAAAGAGCGAACAAGCTGGAGGCAAAAGGGAGAACACAGCCACACTTATTCTTTCACTTGCACAACCTCAAAATAAAGCTTCCCGCTGGAATGACTGAATTGACCGCTATATCTCAATCCCACTTGGGGCAGTGCATCCATTAACTGAGCGCTGGTAGTTATAATTTCGATGTCAGAGTGCATGCACAGGCCATGTGTAATTCATCGTGAATTATTGGACCTAACTCACTTCTGGTAACACAGTTTATATTCTCAATGGGTTGTAAATATTATTTACTCTAGAGCCAGGCTGACATATAGAGTTATAATCCCAGCTACCGGGTCTCCGGTATTATAAATACATCGGAAAAAAAGCCCCCAACAGCCGGGCTATCATGTTAATGGAAGGTCAGAATCTGTGTCTATTCCTGACAAGTGTATAGGGTTGCCTAGTAACGTGTTACACAACATTATAAACAGCACTGTCTGGGAGGCAGCCTCCAGAAGCTGAGCATCTTGTGCGGCCTTGTGCAATGGATTGGAATAACTTGAGCACTGGATTAGTTCCAAGGGGACGAATGAATGTATTAATGTGTGCGAGAATGTGTGAAGCACTGTGAAGTGCTGGGATTTGCTTATCACTGTTTAATGTTGGAGTGGCACCTCATTCTCTTTAGCTAAATAAAAGGTCCAGTTTCACAGCAACACCCAACTCCATCCCTAATCAACAATCCCAGCCTTACCCACTCTTAACTCGCAACTCACTGACATCCATTAGTGCAAACATTGTTCTCACTGGCTCTAACAAGCAACACGGCCTCTAACCAACAACCAACACTGGGGAGGCAATGGCCTAGTGGTATTATTGCTAGACTATTAATCCAGTAAGAAGTCTCACAACACCAGGTTAAAGTCCAACAGGTTTATTTGGTAGCACGAGCTTTTGGAGCACTGCCCCTTCATCAGGTGACTGTGAGCTCCAAAAGCTCGTGCTACCTAATAAACCTGTTGGACTTTAACCTGGTGTTGTGAGACTTCTTACTGGATTAATAATCTAGCAATAATACCACTGGGCCATTGCCTGGTGTTGTGAGACTTCTTACTGTGCCTACCCCAGTCCAAGGCTGGCATCTCCACATCATGGCTATTAATCCAGAAACTCAGCTAATATTCTGGGGACTTGGGTTCGAATCCCATCACGGCAGATGGTGAATTTTGAATGCAATAAAAAATATCTGGAATTAAGAATCAATACAATTTATTATTGTCACATGTATTAGTATACAGTGAAAAGGATTGTTTCTTGTGCGCTATACAAAGCATACCGTTCACAGAGAAAGAAATGAGAGAGTGCAGAATGTAGTGTTACAATCATAGCTAAGGTGTAGAGAAAGGTCAACTTAGTGCGAGGTAGGCCCATTCAAAAGTCTGATGGCAGCAGGGAAGAAGCTGTTCTTGAGTCGGTCGGTACGTGACCCCAGACTTTTGTATCTTTTTCCCAATGGAAGAAGGTGGAAGAGAGAATGTCCGGGGTGCGTGGGGCCCTTAATTATGCTGGCTGCTTTGCTGAGGCAACGGGAAGTGTAGACAGAGTCAATGGATGATCTACTGATGACCATGAAACTATTGTCGATTGTCAGGAAATCCCATCTTGTTCACTTAGGGAAGGAAGTCTGCCCTTGTTACCTGGTCTGGCCTACAGGTAACTCCAGAGCCACAGCAATGTGGTTGACTCTCAACTGCCCTCCAAGGGCAATGGGATAGGCAATAAATGCTGACCAGCCAGCGACGCCCATGTCCCACGAATGAATAAAAAAACCCTCCACTTTCACCCTCTCTAAATTATCAGCCACCAGTTACCACCAGCTCCACCTCATACAAGATTCTGAAGGGGCTTGACAAAGGCTTAACACTCAGAAGTTGTTTCCCCTGACTGGGGAATCTAAGACGTGGGGTCACAGTCTCAGGGTGAGGGGGTAATCATTTAGGACAGAGATGATGAGCAGAGATTTCATCAATGGAAGGGTTGTGAATTTTTGGAACTCTTTAGCCCAGAAGGTTCTGGATGGTCCATGGTTGAACATATTTAAGAGTGAGATAGACAGATGTTTGGAGTCAAAAGTTTATTTATTAAAGTTCATTTATTCATCACAAGTAAAGCTTACATTAACACTGCAATGAAGTTACTATCCGGCACCTGTTCGGGTCAATGCACCTAACCAGCGTGTCTTTCAGAATGTGGGAGGAAATCAGAGCACCTGGAGGAAACCCATACAGACATGGGAAGAATGTGCAAACTCCACACAGACAGTGACCCAAACCGGGAATCAAACCCGGGTCCCTGGCGCTGTGAATCTAACCACTGTTCGGGAAGCAAGGGAAATGGGGATCATCTCTGTACTAAAGAAAAAACAGGCAGCGTGCCTTAAAAACTACTGCCTGGTGGCCTAGACATCCATCACTATGAAGTGCTTCGAAAGGTTAGTCATGGCACGTATCAATTCTGGTCTCCCAGATTGCCTGGATCCACTATAGTTCACCTATCAACGCAACAGGTCCACACCAGACTCCATCTCCCTGACCCTACACTCAACTCTGGAACATCTGGTTAACAAGGACATTTACATCAGACTCCTACTTATTGGTTACAGCTCATTATCCCAAAAAAGACTCATCTCCAAACTCTGTGGCCTGGGGCTCAGCTCCTCCCTCCGCAGCTGGATCCTCGACTTTCTAACCCTCGGACTGCAATCAGAACAGATAGGCAATGACACGTCCTCCACGATTATCCTCAACAGCGGTGCCCTGCTAGGCTGTGTCCTCAGCCCCTTACTATACACTCTTTATACATTTATGACTATGTGGCCAAATTCTGCTCCAACTCCATTTTCAAGTTTGCTGATGACACTACTGTAGTGGGTCGGATCTCAAACAATGATGAGACGGAGTACCAGAAAGAGATAGAGAATCTGGTGAACTGGTGCGATGATAATAATCTCTCCCTCAATGTCAGCAAAATAAAGGAGTTAGTCATTGACTTCAGGAAGCGTAAAAGAGAACATGCCCCTGTCTACGTCAAAGGTGATGAAGTAGAAAGGGTCGAGAGCTTCAAGTTTCTAGGTGTCCAGATCACCAACAATCTGTCCTGGTCCCTCCATATTATGATTAAGAAAGCTCACCAATGCCTCTATTTTCTAAGAAGGTTAAGGAAATTTAACATGTCCACTACGACTCTTAACAGTCTTTACAGATGCACCATAGAAAGCATCCTTTCTGGATATATCACAGCTTGGTATGGCTCCTGCTCTGACCAAGACCGCAAGAAACTACAAAGGGCCATGAACGTAGCCCAGTCCATCACACAAACCAACCTCCCATCCATTGACTCTGTCTGCACTTCCCACTGCCTTGGAAAAGCAGCCAGCATAATCAAGGACCCCACACACCCTGGATATACTCTCTTCCACCTTCTTCCGTCGAGAAAAAGATACAAATTTCTGAAAATGGCAGCTTCTTCCCTGCTGCCATCAGACTTTTGAAAGTGCCTCTTATCAAAGCCCACCCTGCTGCCATTTCCCTGGAACCCTACACATTTATCATGGCTAGTTCCCCTAACCTACACATCTTTGAACACTAAGGGGCAAATTAGCATCGTCAATCCACCTAACCTGCACATCTTTAGACTGTGGGAGGAAACCGGAGCACCCAGAGGAAACCCACGCAGACACGGGGAGAATGTGCAAACTCCACACAGCCAGTCACTCAAAGCTGGAATCGAACCCGGGTCCCTGGCGCTATGAGGCAGCAGTGCCATTGTGCTGCCCCTGCTCCAAACTCTGTGTTCTTGTTTTCTAATCACTCATCCTAGCCCCATATAACATGACCAGCAACACTAGCAGTACAACTAGCGACCTCACTGACTTTAACTAGCAACCCATGAGTCAAACCAACAATCTCTAAATAGCAAGCTCCAGCCTCCATCAAGTTTAAACAGCCACTCCAGCCCCCTTGTACATTTGGCCAGCAGCAAAGTCTTACAAACTCCAACCCTCCCCTACCACCAATTTCAACTGACAACCCCAATATCTCTTACCCTGACCATTAGCTCTAACCCAATCCCAGTCCTGACTAAATCTCATCAACAACTGCAGTCTCCAGCAATTCTAGCGATAGCCCTCAGTCCAAACCAAATCTCACCACCTAAACTAATTACCATCCCTGGCCACCATTACATTAACCATCAGGATTTTCCTGTATCAGTATCCCACTGGCTTCCTTAAAGAAAGTTATATCTACTGAGGTCAGCGGCTATCCCGGGATAACTGCAGTGTTCCATGGGACACTGTTACCTAACCAATTCGCTCCATCTAGGGCCATCAGTTTAATAGTTAACCTGCCAAACAGCAGCTAGCTAAATATAATTCTTTGACAGAGCTCCTCTCACAGTTCAATGTGAGGCAGTAAAAGGGACTCCGTCAGTGCAACGGGACAAGGGAGCGATTATGTTTCTTAACTGCGGCTGTGAGTACTGCAAACTGGGGGTCAGCCAGATTCAGAGTATTGCAGCATAATTGGCCAAGTGGAGACAAAACCCTCAGGACTGGTCAACGCAAATTCATCCATTGGAATCAGTGTTCCAGGAAGGCCAACTCCCATTTATCAGTAATGGCGGAACAATTCAGTGTCCTTGTGTGTGCACCATCTAAATAGTGTGTATATGTGAGTAGGAGGACTTCAATCTGTGGATGTGATTTGATTTATTATTGTCACATTTATTGGGATATGGTGAAAAGTATTGTTTCTTGCGTGCTATACAGACAAAGCATACCGTTCATGGAGTACATCGGGAGAAGGAAAGGAGAGGGTGCAGAAAATAGTGTTACCGTCATAGCAAGGGTGTAGAGACAGAGCAGCTTACTATAATGGACTTTAGGTCCATTCTAAAGTCTGATGGTGGCAGGGAAGAAACTGTTCTTGAGTTGGTTGGTACTGTATCTATTCCCCGATGGAAGAAGGTGGAAGAGAGTGTGTCCAGCATGCATGGGGTCCTTGATTATACTGGCTGCTTTTCCGAGGCAGCAGGATGTGTAGACAGAGTCAATGGATGGGAGGCTGGTTTGCGTGATGGACTGGGCCACATTCACAGCCCTTTGTAGTTTCTTGCGGTCTTGGTCAGAGCAGGAGCCATACCAAGCTGTGATGTTTTCTATCGTGCATCTGTAAAAATTGGTGAGAGTCGTAGCGGACATGCCAAATTTCCTTAGCTTCCTGAAAAAGTAGAGGCATCGGTGGGGCTTTCTTAACTATAGCATCGCCATGGAGGGACCAGGACAGGTTGTTGTGATATGGACACATAGAAGCTTGAAGCTCTTGACCTTTTCCACTTCATCCCCGTTGATATAGACAGGGGCCTGTCCTCCACGACGCTTCCTGAAGTTGATTATCGTTCGTTTTACTGACACCGAGGGAGAGATTATTGTCACTGCATCATTTCACCAGATTCTCCACCTCTTTCCTGTACTCTGTCTCATCATTGTTTGAGATCTGATCCACTACGGTGACGACGTCAGCAAACTTGAAAATGGAGCTAGAGGTATGAATGGTCTAGCTTTTCCAATCCCATTGAAGTTCAGACCCAAGCAAAGAAATTGTGCCAATAGATCACTAGTTGGGCCTCAACTTGAATATGTTGTCCAATTTTGGGTGCCACATTTGAGAAAGAATGTCAAGGCCATGGAGAGGGTGCTGAGGGAGATTTATTGAATGATGCCAAAGCTGAGGGACTTCAGCTATCCTGTATCTTTCTACGGTTCATTGCAACGACTGACTAAAGAACCAAAGGTAACATGGGGTAAAACTTTTTTATGAAGTGAGTGATTAGTATCTGAACAAATGCCTTAGAGCACCGTGGAGACAGATTGTATCATGAATTTCAAAAGGAAATTGGATAACTGTTTGAATAGAAAAATCTTGCAAAGCTGCAGGTGGAAGAGTGGAACTAACTGAGTTGCTCTTGCAGGGAGACAGCATGGACACAAAGGGCCAAATAGCCTCTGTCTGTGCTGTTGCTGCATTTATATAGTGCCTTTCACAACCGCAGAAAATTGCAAAACACTTTACAACCAATTAAATATTTTAGAATTAGTCGCTGTTGTGAAGTCTGAAAAATTTGAGTACAGTGAAGTCTAAAAGATGTGCTGGTGAGGTACATTGGCCATGCTAAATTCTCCCTCAGTGTACCTGAACAGGCGCCAGGGTGTGGCGACTAGGGGGATTTTCGCAGTAGCTTCATTGCAGTGTTAATGTAAGCCTACTTGTGACACTAAGAAATAAATTTAAACTTAAAGTCGTACAAACAGCAATGAGGTAATGACCAGGTAACCTGTAGTCATAGAAAAGCAGATGCTGCAAATATGCAATAAAAACAGAAAATGCTGGAAATACTCAGTAGGTCAGGCAGAATCTTTGGAAAGAAGCAGAGTGCCACATGATTCAAAGTGCAAAGCTGGCCAGAAATGCAACATGCCAATTGTATTGAATCTCTGGTTAAGACAGTAACAACTTGTGCTTCCATGCCCAGCTCTGAAGTCACAAACGTATCTCCCTGCCATCACTGGTCCTTCTGCAAACAATGTTAAAGGTGCTGGCCTTGACTCTTACCCCCAGGTCAGAAGGTTTTGGGTTCAAACCCCACTCTGAGAAACTGGAATACATAATCCATGCTGACACTCCAGTGCAGTACTGAAGGAGTTCTGTACGGTCAGGTGTGTTATCTTTTGGATGAGTTATCAAACTGTAGCATCTTCTACCCTCTCGGGCAGATGTAAAACGCCCCAGAGTTGAAATGCCTAATTCTAGGGGGCATGTCTCCCCCCCGCCCCGTACCGCCCCCGTTCATCCCTCCACCCTCTCACAATCCCCATCACTGGCACAACTCTGAAAATGATCACGGCCAAAATGGAATCCTGAAACCAGAATGACTGGAGATCAAATGTGTTCTGATGGAAGATCTTTGACCTGAAACATTAACTCTGTTTCTCTCTCCATCAATGCTGCCCGACCTGCTGAGTATGTCCAGCATTTTATTTCATATTTGGAGCATCTGCTGTATCAATGCAAGTTCCTCTCACTAACTCCTCTCTTCCCTTGGTGGTCACAGCACATTTCCACAGCCCTTCACCTCCTCACCTCATACACAGCCCTGTTTTAGCCACCTTGCTCCACACCACCCCCCACCATCCCCCCCTCTCCCCCCCCCCCCCCCACCCCCCACCCCCCACCCCCCCAACGCCCCGACAGCTGTTTCCTTCAGTGCTTGATTCAGTCATAGGACATAGAACATAGAACAGTATAGCACGGAACAGGCCCTACGGCCCACAATGTTGTGATGAACACGACGCCAAATAAAATTAATCCCTTCTAGAAATCATAGAAATCATAGAAACCCTACAGTACAGAAAGAGGCCATTCGGCCCATCGAGTCTGCACCGATCACAATCCCACCCAGGTCCTACCCCCATATATTTTACCCACTAATCCCTCTAACCTACGCATCTCAGGACACTAAGGGGCAATTTTAGCATGGCCAATCAACCCAACCCGCACATCTTTGGACTGTGGGAGGAAACCGGAGCACCCGGAGGAAACCCACGCAGACACGAGGAGAATGTGCAAACTCCACACAGACAGTGACCCAAGCTGGGAATCGAACCCAGGTCCCTGGAGCTGTGAAGCAGCAGTGCTAACCACTGTGCTACCGTGCCGCCTGTGCCTGCTTCTACTCCTTGCATATTCATGTGCTTATCTAAAAACCCCTTAAATGCCCCTATCATATCTGCTTCCAACATCACCTCTGGCAGGGCGTTCCAGACACCTACCACTCTCTGTGTAAAAAACTTGCCCCTCACATCTCCTTTGAACTTTCCCCCCTCACCTTAAGTGCATGCCCCCTAGGATTACACATTTCAACCCTGGGAAAAAGATTCTGACCGTCAACCCTAGCTACACCTCTCATAATTTTATAGACTTCTAACAGGTCTCCCCTCAGCCTTTGCCGCTCCAGAGAAAACAACCCTGCTTTGCTCACCCTCTCCTTATAGCTCGTACCCCCTTCTCCAGACAGCATCCTGGGAAACCTCTTCTGCACCCTCTCTGAAGCCTCCGCCTCCTTCCTGTAATGTGATGACCAGAATTGAACGCAATACTCTACGTGAGGCCTAACCAAAGTTTTATAAAGCTGCAACATGACATCCTGGCTCTTGTACTCAATGCCCCGACCAATAAAGGGAAGCAGGTCATACGCCGAGTCCTTTTGCAATCCTGAGTCCTCCCCCTCACCCTCTCGCAATCCCCATCACTGAGAGCAACCTAGCACCGCTTCCCTCATCAATCACCTCATTAGTCTTCCACTCACCCTCACTGCGGACCACTTTGCTCCTGTTTATCCACATCCCACTTGCTTATTCCCCAGTTAGGGTACCAAACCACTTAAAGATATGATAAATGAACTGTGGGGCCCTCCAGTCCCACCAACACCCGGAAGCATTTCGGTACCTTTCACCCAACGAGAAACATTTCAGATTTTGCTGAATGCCATCTCCCTCACCCCAATGAGCTGCATCCCAGATGCTATTATATAGCAGGACCCTCTGTGTGAAAGGAGACTGAGCAGACCAGGGGGTAGGACAGGGAACCAAGGAAATTAACACATCAGCAGCAGTACCCTGCACTATAGGCTAGCTGTCTCTGCATATACATGAAATGGACAGCGCAGACAAAGGTGGATGTTTCACTATATCTATCAAGAAGGCACAGCTGAATGTACTTGCTAACAGCACCAAAACTGTAATAAAGACATAATTAAGTGACCATTGTCTGAACAAACATTCCATCTGTCTACCGCTAAAGTTTATGACATTACCGATGGGATGCGATTAAACATCGAGGGTTTACCTCTTTGTATCATATGTAAATAATTTATTGATGTGCGTGACTAGAAGCAATTATCTTTAGTAGAAGGTGTAAGCACTGCACTATAAGAAAAAGCTAACTGTACGCAATTGAGCAGAGCAGGCTGGAGAAGTCTTAGGAATTCTCCAGTTCTCTGCTCCTTATCGATAAGAAGGCAATAAAGGATTCATCACTCGCAAACACTGCGTCTGAATATCTTTTGAGCACCGACATCTCAACTCTGGCATCTTTGCCACTAAATAGGTTTCACCTTCACCACCTTGCCACTCCCCCGCACATTCCCCTGCTCCTTAGACCCCCTGACCCAGAACTGGAGGTATATAAAAGAACATCAATCGCTGGAGCATCTTATAGAAAGCTTAGTCGTTATCTCGTTTTGAACCATGGACCCTCCTCTGGCTGCTCTGATCCTGTGATAAATTCTCGCTGCCATTCTGCTGGAATTCAACCTCAGAGACTGACAGAAGCGAAGTGATGGCCGTGAACCAGCTTTTGGACCATGTGTTCTTCAATGATTCCAGGTGTAGGTTGTTACAGCTGACTTGCAGGACTAAGTTTCATTTCATGAAACACAGGGTGAAGTTCAGGTTGGTCAGGCCCTTGGGGCACTTTGACAGAAGTGGTGTGCCAGTCATCCTTTACTTCCCCTTTGAAGGTCTTGTTACAAAGTGTTTGCCCCTATTAGTAGGTGACAGACTGTGTAGGCTGAACAATAAAAAAATGTTGTTATTCTCCTGAGGCTCAGTAGCTTTATCCAGTGAGATACTACGAAAACAAAGAAGGTGCCAGATTTGTTCCACTCTATCTGTTTATATATGGAGGTCAAAGCTCCGGGGTTCAGGTCCCATCACAGAATTGATGGCCAAGGAACATGTGCAGATATCACAGTCAAACAGGTTGAGTATCTGCAAATCCTTCCAAACACACCAATGGTAAGAGCGGGAGAGGTTCCTGGGCAGACATGCTTAATGTGGAATCATAGAATCCCTACAGTGCAGAAGGAGGCCATTCAGCCCATCGAGTCTGCACCGACTGATCAACAGAGTATCGTATCCTGAGGGACAGGATATATGAGCATTTAGAGAGGTTTAGTATGCTCAAGAATACTCAGCATGGCTTTGTCATAGAAATCATAGAAACCCTACAGTACAGAAAGAGGCCATTCGGCCCATCGAGTCTGCACCGACCACAATCCCACCCAGGCCCTACCCCCATATCCATCCACTAATCCCTCTAACCTACACATCTCAGGAAACTAAGGGCAATTTTAGCATAGCCAATCAACCTAACCCGTACATCTTTGGACTGTGGGAGGAAACCGGAGCACCCGGACAAAACCCACGCAGACACGAGGAGAATGTGCAAACTCCACACAGACAGTGACCCGAGCCGGGAATCGAACCCAGGTCCCTGGAGCTGTGAAGCAGCAGTGCTAACCACTGTGCTACCGTGCCGCCTTTTTTTTTTAACATTATTAACCCAGCAACTTCAACATGTGACATCTCTGAGTCTGTCAAGGGCAGATCGTGCCTTACGAGCCTGGTGGAGTTCTTCGAAAATGTGACTAAACACATTGACGAAGGGAAGGCGGTAGATGTGGTTTATATGGATTTTAGCAAGGCGTTCGATAAGGTCCCCCATGCAAGGCTTCTAGAAAAAGTGAGAGGGCATGGGATCCCAGGGGCTGCTGCCCGGTGGATCCAGAACTGGCTTGCCCAAAGGAGGCAGAGAGTGGGTATAGATGCGTCTTTTTCTAAATGGAGGTCGGTCACCAGTGGTGTGCCCTAGGGATCTGTTCTGGGACCCTTGCTGTTTGTCATTTTCATAAATGACCTGGATGAGGAAGTGGAGGGATGGGTTGGTAAGTTTGCCGACGACACGAAGGTTGGAGGGGTTGTGAATAGTCTGGAGGGATGTCAGAAGTTACAGAGGGACATAGATAGGATGCAAGACTGGGCGGAGAAGTGGCAGATGGACTTCAACCCAGATAAATGCGTCGTGGTCCATTTTGGTAGGTCAAGTGGGATGAAGGAGTACAATATAAAGGGAAAGATTCTTAGTACTGTAGAGGATCAGAAGGACCTTGGGGTCCGGGTCCATAGGACTCTGAAATCGGCCCCACAGGTGGAGGAGGTGGTTAAGAAGGCGTATGGTGTGCTGGCCTTTATCAATCGAGGGATTGAGTTTAGGAGTCCGGGGTTAATGATGCAGTTATATAAGACCCTCGTCAGACCCCACTTGGAGTACTGTGCTCAGTTCTGGTCGCCTCATTACAGGAAGGATGTGGAAAAGATTGAAAGGGTGCAGAGGAGATTTACAAGGATGTTGCCTGGATTGAGCGGCATGCCTTATGAGGATAGGCTGAGGGAGCTTGGTCTTTTCTCCTTGGGGAGACGAAGGATGAGAGGAGACCTAATAGAGGTGTATAAGATGTTGAGAGGCATAGATCGGGTGGACTCTCAGAGGCTTTTTCCCAGGGTGGAAATGTCTGCTACCAGAGGACACAGGTTTAAGGTGCTGGGGGGTAGGTACAGGAGAGATGTTAGGGGTAAGTTTTTCACACAGAGGGTGGTGGGCGAGTGGAATCGGCTGCCGTCAGTGGTGGTGGAGGCGAACTCAATAGGGTCTTTTGAGAGACTCCTGGATGAGTACATGGAGCGTAATAGGATGGAGGGTTATAGGTAGGTCTAGAAGGTAGGGATGTGTTCGGCACAACTTGTGGGCCGAAGGGCCTGTTTGTGCTGTAGTTTTTCTATGTTTCTATGTATCCATTCCGCACCCCACCCATACATATTTACCCCACTCATCCCCCTAATCTACATATCTTGGGAAATTAAGGGGCACTTTAGCACAGCCAATCCACCTAACCCGCACATCATTGGACTGCGGGAGGAAATCGGAGCACCTGGAGGAAACCCACGCAAACACAGGGGGAATGTGCAAACTCCACACAGTCACCTAAGGCTGAAATCGAACCTGGGTCTCTGGTGCCGTGAGGCAGCAGTGCTAACCACCGTGCCACCATGCCCCCCATCATGGCACTCCCTCAAGCTATAAGCCAGTGACCTGTTCTGGGAATAACTAGCTATGGAAAGAGACAGAAGTCTGTCTTGTGCATCGCTAGGTGTGGGAAGAGAATTGGAAACTGTTGATGTACTGGCTGTGTTGAATGACCACCAGGGTATGATGAAACCTGCTCTTTTGAGACCCTCAGGTTCAGGTGGCCCAGCTAAGCAGACCCGGAATGGCCCCATTCTCAGGGTTATGAGTGTTGGACACGGTGGACCCGGACGATTCTGCAATGAAGACAGAGGAGCTTACAACAGCTGGCCAGTGTCAGAAGGAGTTAAAGTTAAAGTCTATTTATTAGTCACAAATAAGGCTTACATTAACACTGCAATGAAGTTACTGTGAAATTCTCCCAGTCACCACACTCTGGCACCTGTTCGGGTCAATGCACCAAACCAGCACGTCTTTCAGAACGCAGGGGGGAACCGGCGCACCCAAAGGAAACCCATGCAGACACAGGGAGAACATGCAAATTCCACACAGACAGTGACTCAAGCCAGGAATCGAACCCGGGTCCCTGACGCTGTGAAGCAGCAGTGCTAACCACTGTGCTACCATGCTGCCCCTAAGTCGTGCAAACTTCGCCCCCGCTTCATGAGAAGGATTCAATAGTGTTTCTGCCCGGTTTCGAAACAGGGACTTTTCGCATGTGAGGCGAACGTGATAACCACTACACTACAGAAGCCTCTGGGAAGAGGGTTTCTATTGAGGAAGGCAACAGGAAATCACCTCATGCTTCCCTTTAACCAAGTCATGTGGGTGGCATCGTGGCACAGTGGTTAGCATTGCTGCCTCACAGCTCCAAGGACCCATGTTCGATTCCTGGCTTGGGTCACTGTC
Organism: Mustelus asterias; assembly: GCF_964213995.1. NCBI lineage: Eukaryota > Metazoa > Chordata > Chondrichthyes > Carcharhiniformes > Triakidae > Mustelus > Mustelus asterias. The sequence goes on from NC_135822.1 coordinate 24,947,784, forward strand.
TGTGAGGAGTTTGCACATTCTCCCCAGTGTCTCCGGGTGCTCCGGTTCCCTCCCACAGTCCCAAAGACGTGCTGGTTAGGTGCATTGGCTGTGTTAAATTCTCCCTCAGTGTAACCCAAACAGATGCTGGAGTGTGGCGACTAGGGGATTTTCACAGTAACTTCATTGCAGTGTTAATGTAAGCCTACTTGTGACACTAATAAATACACTTAAACTTTAGCATATGGACAGTACAAACAATTCTGATCAAGACAAGGGCAAAATACTGCGGATGCTGGAATCTGAAACAAAAACAGAAAATGCTGGAAAATCTCAGCAGGTCTGACAGCATCTGAGGAGAGAGGATACAGTCAGACCTGATGAAGGGTCATCCTGACTCGAAACGTTGGCTCTATTCTCTCTGCACAGATACGGACAGATAGAAATCATAGAAATCATAGAAACCCTACAGTGCAGAAGGAGGCCATTCGGCCCATCGAGTCTGCACCGACCACAATCCCACCCAGGCCCTACCCCCACATATTTACCCGCTAATCCCTCTAACCTACGCATCTCAGGGGCAATTTTAACCTGGCCAATCAACCTAACCCGCACATCTTTGGACTGTGGGAGGAAACCGGAGCACCCGGAGGAAACCCACGCAGACACGAGGAGAATGTGCAAACTCCACACAGACAGTGACCCAAGCCGGGAATCGAACTCGGGACCCTGGAGCTGTGAAGCAGCAGTGCCAACCACTGTGCTACCGTGCCGCCCTGCTGAGATTTTCCAGCATTTTCTATTTTTGTTTCTGATCAAGACGACTGCGGGGCTGGCATCACTTGTGTCAAGATCATTCTCAGTACGAATGTCCATGATCTGCAGGTGGACCTGAACCGTCACCATGCCAACCAGAATAGCGACGTCGTCCACTGTTAGATGATCAGAAAGCTTGAGAAAAAGGTTTGTTCAGTGTTGCCACTAGACATGGCACTAACAGACGCGGGTGAAAAGTTGATATAGGATGAGAAAGCTGCTGGATTACCTCAGTTGGCCTCAGGCCAATTAGAATGAATTTAAAAATCAGCCAGGGGTCCTGCTGTTGGTCAGGATCTCAATGGGGACATGTTTTAAGGTTTAAGTAAGTTTGCGGACGACATGAAGATTGCTGGAGTTGCGGATAGTGATGAACATCGTCAGAGAATACAGCAGGATATAGATAGGCTGGAACATTGGGCGGAGAAATGGCAGATGGAATTTAATCCAGATAAATGCAAAGTGATGCATTTCGGTAGATCTAATGTAAGGGGGAGCTATACAATAAATGGCAGAACCATCAGGAGTATAGACACACAGAGGGACCCGGGTGTACAAGTCCACAGATCCTTAAAGGTGGCAGCACAGATGGAGAGGGTGGTGAAGAGGGCATATGGCATGCTTGCCTTTATTGGACAGGGCATAGAATATAAAAGTTGGCATATGATGTTGCGGCTGTATAGAACGATGGTTAGGCCACATTTTGAATACTGCGTCCAGTTCTGGTCGCCACACTACCAGAAGGACGAGGAGGCTTTGGAGAGAGTACAGAGAAGGTTTACCAGGATGTTGCCTGGTATGGGGGTCTCAGCTATGAGGAGAGATTAGGTAAACTGGGGTTGTTCTCCCTGGAAAGACGGAGGATGAGGGGCGACCTAATAGAGGTGTATAAAATTATGAAGGGCATAGATAGAGTGAACAGTGGGAAGCTGTTTCCCAGGTCGGAGGTGACGAACACAAGGGGTCATGGGTTCAAGGTGAAGGGGGCAAGGTTCAACACAGATGTCAGGGGGAAGTATTTTACACAGAGGGTGGTGGGGGCCTGGAATGCACTGCCAAGCAAGGTGATTGAGGCGGACACGCTGGGATCGTTTAAGACTTATCTAGATAACCACATGAACAGAGGGATACAAAAGAATGGTCTAGTGGGGCACATGAGCGGCGCAGGCTTGTAGGGCAGAAGGGCCTGTTCCTGTGCTGTATTGTTCTTTGTTTTTAAAGTTAATTTATTAGTGTCACAAGTAGGCTTACATTAACACTGCAATGAAGTAACTGTGAAAATCCCCAAGTGGTCTGCGGCGCCTGTTCAGGTACACTGAGGGAGAATTTAGCATGGCCAATGCACCTAACCAGCACGTCTTTCAGACTGTGGGAGGAAACCGGAGCATCCGGAGGAAACCCACACAGACACGGGGAGAATGTGTATCCTCACAGTTCCATATCAATCTGAAACTCACACATGGTGCACGGCCACTTGGGGGTGGGGACATTGAACCACCAACCAGTTCCATAGCACAGAAAGGAGGTCATTCGGCCCATCGTGCCCGTGCTGGCACTTTGAAAGAGCTGTTCCAATCATCCCACTCCCCTGTTCTTTCCCCATTGAGAAAAATAAGAAATGTTGGAAACATTGCAGCAACCCAAGTGATTTTTTTTATTAATACAGCGCTCGGTGCGATCTGATATTGAAACAGCTCGATGATACCACCTGGTGTTGAAACCATATTACAGACTGTCCTGGTCTCAGGGTTGATTTTACCCGGGGACTTGCGTTCATGCTGCGGGGCTGAGCTGCACTCCGCTCAGCAAGGTGGCGATGGGCTGTAACCCCGCCCCTTGAGGGCCGTGGTGGTGCTGTAACCCCGCCCCTTGAGGGCAGAGGTGGCGTCTTAACTCCGCCCCTTGAGGGCCGAGCGGCTGCTGAAAATCCGCCCCTTGAGGGCCAGACGCACGCGCGTCAATGACGTGTCAAACCCCAAACGCCAGTCATAAGTCGATACGCATGCGCTGTTGCCCCTGTCGGGCGCGCGGTGCTGGTCCCGGGAGCGTGCGCAGGCGGGAGCGGGAGCGCGGGAGGACTTGCGGGAGCGCGGGAGGTCTGGCCGGTGCGGGGAGAGAGAGAGAGAGCGAGCGAGCGAAGAGGCGGTGACGGCGGCCGGGGCCTGTCACTGAGGGTGAGGATGCGGAGGCCGCGAGCATGGAGACCCTGAAAGTGAAGGACAGGATCCTGGAGAACATCTCGCTGTCGGTGAAGCAGGTGAGAGAGAGGCCGGAGCCGGCGGCAACCTTCCCCAGCCCCGGGTCTGGCAGAGCCGGGCGGATCCGTGAACCTGCCGCTGAGTGTTGGTGCTCCCGGCCTGGCAGGGCGTTGTGTACAGAGAGAACTGGGCACCGAACCCCTTCTGTTTCACTCTGCCGGATTCCTGCCTCCTGTCCCACCCTTCTCCACATAAACTGCAAACTAGTCTCCAGTACATAACTGGGAGCTCCATCTTCCATCCACTTGGTGGAAACAGGATCCATGATGTGGATTGATGGGCTGAATGGCCTTTACTTGTTCCCGGCTTAATTCTATGGCTACGCTAGTCTTAAAAAGGGCTACCTCTGTTCTGGTGCATTGTCAGAGGTTGGCAAACCTACCAGGGATGATTAAGAAAAAGATCCAACTCTAAATCTTAATTAAAAGGTTCCTTGATCCAACTCTAAATCTTAATTTTAAAAAATCCCTTCATCCAACTCTAAATTTTAATTTGCATATAGTCTACACCACTTACACTGCCCATGTTTGCCTTTATTTGGGCAAATGGGGCTAATCATTGCCATTGAAATAAATTACAACAGTGCTGCTTTAAGACACATTAAGTGTTATAGATCAGTTGCTCCAGTGGTGGTTTATCGCAGTGGTGGGTTATCGCAGTAATGGCTTTGGAGTGTGTGGTCAAAGATGAGGGATGGGAGGTGCAGCCTTTGTCATGTTAATGTTGGCATCACTCATCACAATGATGCTGTTAACTTGTGCGCCAACAAATATTTCTGCACACTAATTAATGGCACAATATTGGTTTTAACAATGCTGTTTAATTTGCCCCTTTTAAGTCCCAAGATGTGTGAGTTAGGTGGGCTGGCCATGCTAACTTGCCCTTTAGTGTCCAGAGATGTGTAGGTTAGATGGATTAGCCATTGGAAATGCACAGGGTTACGGGGTTGGGCGGGGGTGTGGGCCTTGGGTGGGATACTCTTTGAGTTGGTGCAGTCTCGTTGGGCTAAACGGCTTCTTTCTGCACTGTAGGTATTCTAAGATATGGACAGGGTGAATAGGAAGTGCTTTTGAATTGATTAGCAGAAACCGCTAGGCAGTCTTATGGTTTGCCACTCATGATTTAGAGCAGGCAAATTGTGTGAACAACCTACTGACTAAAAGTGGGGGGAGAGTGTACTCTGTCCAGATCATTGTAAACTTTCTGTGTGGCTCCTTCATGTATTGTACATCACATTGACATCTTTTGAAGTGAAGGTTGAGGGTGCTGGACAGTAGAGTGCCATCAGTCATCTTGGTTCCACAGTTGACTTGTCTAAATTTGCTAAATTTTTTTGAGGAATGTTAATGCTTTAGATTGGGAGACTTTCTATTTTAAGCACCCATTGTCAGCATCAAGCATGCTCAGGTCAGGTACAGAACAGGTTAGATACAGAGTAAAGATCCACCGACACTGCTCATTCCGAGGTCTGTACAGCTCAGTGTGGGCTAGTTTGGGAATAAAGTTCCATTTGCACTTCAGCATCAAATCAGTTATCGCATAGTTAGATCCAAAACTGTCAGATACAGTATGGATTAGTTCATGAAGCTTCCTTTACACTGTCCCTGTATGGGATGGTCCCAGAGATGAAAGGCCACCATGAAAGGTGGCATGGTGGCACTGCTGCCTCACAGCACCAGGGACCCAGGTTCAATTCCGGCCTCGGGTCACTGTCTGTGTGGAGTTTGCACATTCTCCCCGTGTCTGCGTGGGTTTCCTCCGGATTCTCTGGTTTTTTCCCACACTCCAAAGATGTGCGGGTTAGGTTGATTGGCCATGATAAATTGACCCTAGTGTCAGGAGATTAACAGGGTAAATATGTTGAGATACGGGGATAGGGCTTGGGTGAGATTGTGGTCGGTGCTGACTTGATGTGCTGAATGGTATCCTTCCAAGCTGTAGGGATTCTATGATGTTAAAAATTCCTAAATTAGGCTTGTTTTTCCATTATTGCATGCATCCCCTCCAGCAGAGATTTAATTTTTATACTTTAAAAATTCTCTGCCTCTTAACTTCATTTGGGGGCAAACAACATAGGTCTTGTAATCTGAATGTCATTGCCCTCCAGAGCTGCCAACAAACATCCAAACCCCCACACAAAGATGAGAAACACTAGCCCCAAGGGTATTGGATCTGGCGATGTGGTTTTTTTCCCTGCTGGTGATTTTTTGTTTATGATCTGTCGTCATATTTAAAACAACATTGCTGTCCACTACCCACCCTCTACCACTGCCCAAGGGTAAATGTGTTGCATTGTGATCTGTACCAACCAGTAAGGCCCTAGGTTCATTTTCTGATTTGTGCTGTGCTTAGCTGGTTCATGCCTTTAATAGGCAGCGATGTCCACGTTTTGAAGCATAGTTAACATATATTTTTCCAGGAGCAATCCTGCGGAACACTCCTGTGCAATTACACAGAAATACAGTGCCTAGATTGAAATCAGGCAGTCTCAGAAATGTTCAAACAGAGCAATCAACTTTGCAGACGGAACAAAGAAATATCTGGAACAGCTGCTGGAGGCTGAATGCACATGTCCTCAAGCAGAGTCAGTCATGAGTTAGTTTAGTTTCTGCATCAGTGTTGTATAGAAAAGCATTCCGAGAGGGGGAGGATTCTGAGCTTTACCAGTTTTAAAGGTCACCTGTCAATCTGCCGATGTACACAACAGGTGAATGGCCTCCTTGAATTCGGCACATGGCGTCAGTGAACAGTTTTCTCCATTAACCATTGGTGCTATAACCTGACCTCATTTTGTATTGAGAAAAACTGTTGTTGCTGGGGTGACACTTGCCAATTTCCACCTTCCAGACCTTGCTGGGAACTAGCTGCGTGAAGCTGGGTCTGTGTATCTACAAATCGAAGTGAACTCCATTGCCAAATAACGTCTGTACGCATTGTAATCCGGAGTGTGAATAGTCTATATAATATTCATTCTTAAACAGCGTAGGCACTGGCTCTACATGCGCAACACTGCAGGGGATCAGAACTAATTTTAAAATTAGCAAGTATGAATAGAATGACATTGGAGTAAAGTATATGTGTTCCAACTTGTGTGTACACAATTTTTAAGTGCAATTTATTGATAACAAGGATAAGTTTAGCCGTATAGTGGGAGAAAGGAATTTGGAATTCATTGAAGATTGGTTTGCATATTTGAAAGATGGATATAGGCTTCAATAACACTTGAGAAAGTGGACACAGGTCCACTTATTTAACTAGATGCAGTAGCACTGGTGACTGCACATTCAGCAATTGTTCTATACGGTTGAAAGGCACGTTCTTGAATATCTCTAACTGGGGAATAATAAATAATGGGGCAAATCACAAGAAACTGGCCATTTGGCTCATAAAATCCATGCTGCTGTTCTTCCCCCTCTGAGCCATCTAATCTGATTCAATTCCACTTTCTTCTTCACTCTCTTTCTGTATTCTTCTTTGGCAACATCTGTCAGGTTTCTGTTCAAAGGAATTCATGGACTCTACTGCAATGGTTTCCATGAATTTCATGTTCCAGCCATGTTTTGTGCAACAAACTTATTTTAACACCCTCATCAATCCTTTTTGTGACCATCTTAAAATAGCGCGCACTCATTACTGTCCCAAATTAGTAGCAAGATTCCTGTCACAATTTGTGTTATCATAACCTTCAAGACCCCTATTGAGTCGTCACTTAACGTCAGTGCTCGCTCCAGTGTAGATAAAGATCCAAATTTCTTGACTATCTCTTCATAACTGCAGTCCTTTATCCATTGTAACATTCAATTGGATCTATTTTAATAGGGTACCAAAATTATCCAATATTTCCAACTGTACTCTTAAGCCTCAAACAAGTTCAACCTTATATCATTTTGCTTTGGTCCAAACCCAATGATGCAGTTAGGTTTTTATAACTTTTAAGTACTTGCACTGATTCCCTTTTAATGGTTTAGGTATCTGCACTTCAAAGCCTCTCGTCTCCTCTATTCCATTTAACAATTTGTTATTTAAGATGTATTTTATCTTCCTTATTTTCTTTTCACTGTCAAAGCGATTTATTTTCCCTGCACTGAACTGTACCTGCCAATGGCTAAACTTCTCTTTAAAGAGCACCATCATTGCTGAGTGCTCGCCATCGACATCTCGACGGTCATCATTGGCTACTAGTAGCTTAGCTGGACCAACTGCATCAGTTGGTTACCAGAGCAGGGTACAAGCTGGATAATCTGGCAGGTGGCTCACGTCCTAACACACCCAGGCCTATCTGACCTTGTCAAGCTTGAGTCCACAGGGTGATGAAATACTCACAATTTGTCTAGATACACAGTACCTAGAGTACACAGCAACAATATTCAAGAAACTTGACACTATCCTGGTTGTGGCCAGTCACTTGATTGGTGCCCTTGGATTGGTTTACATTACCTCCACCACTGGTACACTGTCTGCATGCAGTATGTAAGATCTCACTAAAAGTTATTCCAGCTGTAACTCCCTATCTTGTAGCCTCTAACACTACGAAGTACAATATCATAGGAATATCATCATCATCACATCTCCTTCCAACATTGTACGTTGGAATAGATTTTCCTGCTCCCAACACCCAGGGGAATTAGATTCCCTGGGCATAGCAACTGCATAAGATCCAGTTTAAACTTTCTGTCCATTTTTCAATTAATTGAGATTGTAGGTTATCTTTGCCTGATTTTCCCTGTGTTTACTTAGCTCAAGCTCTTGAGTGCTGGTGAATCTAAACCAGTATCTTTAAGGAGCGGGACATCTGGAGATATCTTGTCAAAGAGATGTGCGATGGTGTTTGTGAACTTTTCCTGGCAGCACTGAAACACTAGAATAGTTCTGGAGCATAATCCTAGCTCATTAATCGTGGAATAAAAATAGAAAATGCTGGAAGTACACAACAGGTCTGATAGTATTTGAACAGGGGGAAAAAAAAAGTCATGTCAACAGATCTGTTCTGTTTAGTTCCTGACAGACCTGCCCTGGATTTCCAGCATTCTCTGTTCTAATTCGGAATTTCTAGCAGTTGTTTGTTTTTAATCTTGGGTTGATAATCTTATAGACAAGAGAGTGGGAGGTATTAGAGGAAAAACTGTCTTTCCACCTCTGCTAGTTTTGTATTGAATTGGACAGTAATTGCATTAGTTTATTAATGATAACAATATCACTAGACAGCCTCTGCTGCTGTCTGGCATTGTTTGAATTTTGGTTCAGTGTTTTAAACCAGTTTATTTCTTAGATTACAGATCTTTTCTTCCTTTCTATTTAGTGAATTGATGGAAAACTGACATTGTCGGAAGGGCGCGATGGGGAAGAGAGAGAAAGAGGAGGAGGTGTAGTAATAGCAATGCCTGGAATCTACTTTATCCCCAGTAGTTTCTGTGGCTTCTACCTCTCTCCCATTTACATGTGCAAAATTTGGGGGAAATTACATTTGGTATCTTCTGCAAAAAGTAGTGTGTAGCAATGCAGGGCTTCTCAGAAGTAGGAACTGGGTAATGGGACAAGTACCATACAAAAGATGACTCCAGAGAGTAGCTGTCTCTACCGCGGCTACGTTCACGGCCGGATGTCCCTGGAGAGGGAGCATGCGGTGTCCACGGGCGCGGTTGATGCCTTCCGCGCCCGCTGGGCACCGCAGGGGTTGGGGTGCGTTATTGACCCTAATAATCACATTTTAATTTGATGTTTTTAAGTTTCCTTTGTACTTTGATTTCTGTTCGGGCTGTTCCCCCTCCTTTTTGGGGAGCTGCCCCTTTTACTTTGTCCTGACTTAATCTGAGTTTGTTTATTTGATTTGACCTAAAAAGAGGGCAACAGTAAAATCATTCACCAGCATCTGCTGTGGTTAGGATCTGACAATAAGGTCACCAATGTTGAATATCGAAGGTTGTAAAGTATCTAATTGAAAGATGAGGTGCCCTTCCTTGCGTTGAACATCATTTAGAATTGTGTGAAAAGCTGAGTTCAGAGTGGAGAGAGGATTAAAATGACCAACAGGCAGAAGTTGAGGGCCATATCTGCAGCAAATGGATCAGAGTTATTCTGCAAACTGATCACTGATTGGGTTTTGTGGTTTCCCCAAAGTAGAGGACACTGCTTTATGAGCAGGGTGTATGGTCTCCTAAATGGAAAGATGTACAAGTCAATCACTGTTTAGAACATAGAACAGTACAGCACAGAACAGGCCCTTCGGCCCACGATGTTGTGCCGAGCTTTATCTGAAACCAAGATCAAGCTATCCCACTCCCTATCATCCTGGTGTGCTCCATGTGCCTATCCAATAACCGCTTAAATGTTCCCAAAGTGCCTGACTCCACTATCACTGCAGGCAGTCCATTCCACACCCCAACCACTCTCTGCGTAAAGAACCTACCTCTGATATCCTTCCTGTATCTCCCACCACGAACCCTATAGTTATTCCCCCTTGTAATAGCTCCATCCACCCGAGGAAATAGTCTTTGAACGTTCACTCTATCTATCCCCTTCATCATTTTATAAACCTCTATTAAGTCTCCCCTCAGCCTCCTCCGCTCCAGAGAGAACAGCCCTAGCTCCCTCAACCTTTCCTCATAAGACCTACCCTCCAAACCAGGCAGCATCCTGGTAAATCTCCTCTGCACTCTTTCCAGCACTTCCACATCCTTCTTATAGTGAGGTGACCAGAACTGCACACAATATTCCAAATGTGGTCTCACCAAGGTCCTGTACAGTTGCAGCATAACCCCACGGCTCTTAAACTCCAACCCCCTGTTAATAAAAGCTAACACACTATAGGCCTTCTTCACAGCTCTATCCACTTGAGTGGCAACCTTTAGAGATGTTTCATCCGGCAGACGGTGTTTGGGGTCCTGGACAGTGCATAGGGTAGGTGCTCTATCTCTCGCATCGGAAGGTGAGGGGATATTGGATGATTGAAGAGTGAATCAGGGTTCGTTCTGCACAGATGCTACTTGACTTGCTGAGTACTTCCAGCATTTTCTGTTTTTTTTCCAGATTCCCAGGCTCTGTTAGTTTTAATGGAACTAAGTAATTCTGGTTTTTTTAACGCCTGAATCAGAATTTGTAGCAAGGTGTTTTTAGCCATGTGAAATCTAATCACACAAAGGGCGGAATTCTCCCCATAAAAGTCTTGAGTGCCGAATCGGTCTGAAAACTGGAGTAAATGTTTTTCTCAGTGGGAGTTCAGAGAAGAATCTCCCACACTCTGCGCACTGCAGCATGCACTAATGTAAATCATGTGAAAAACCAGGGGGCGATTCCTGCTGGAGAGGCCGGCAGCATGGTGCTGAGTGCGCCACTGCGCATGCACCGATCTGTCAGCACCGAGATCGGAGCATGCGCAGTGGCCCCACACTGCCAGCCTCCCAATTGCTGGCCAGCTCAATCACTGGCCAGCCCCATGACCCCCCCCCCCCCCGCAATGCCAGCCCTTCGCGCACACACACACACACCCGCCCCCCACACCCCCAAGCAGGCCCGGGCCCAGCCCCCACCCTTCCTTCTGCAGGCTGCCTGAAAGTGGGGAGCTATAGTAATCCCAGCTGGAGTGAACCGCTCTGGCGCAGGGGAGATGCTAGCGGGCCCAGACGCTTAAGTCCCAGGGCCTGCTAATTGTATTTAAAATATATTTAAATTGGGCTTTAAATAATTCATGCGGCACCCGCCGGTTTTCTGCGCGGATGTTTTGCCACCAGATATCTAGCGCTGGGAGGCGCTATCAGGGTGGGATAGCGCCAGTACGGATCCCGCGGATTGGGCACTGCTGGAATCTCCCAGACCGCTGCGTTTAAAAATTAGCGCCGCGGGATGGGAGAATCGCCCCCGAAATCCCTGCAAGGTGCAAGTGTTTTTCAATCATTTTTCTTTTACAAAATGAATAATTTCTTGGAAACTCCCACTCATTTTGTGTCGGAAAGAGCTGCAGGTTCTTGGAATCTGAAACAAGATCAAAATAAGTTGGAAATGTGTCAGAATTTTAAAAAAAAGACTTCTAACATTTCTAGTGTAGCTCATTAATAAGAATAGGTCCGCCTCTGAATCATCTGTTTCGATCATTTCTGAATTGTCTGTCTGATTAATGGCCCTCCCAACATTTTTACATTATATATTTCAAAATTACTTCATTGAGGTTGTGAAAGGCACATGGCATGACTTTTGCTTGCTAGTTCCTTTCTCTTATTCCTTGTAAGTAATCAGCAGGGAGCATAGACTGGAATTTTATTTTTCATCCCCAGCTGCTCTGAAGCAGCATGTACATGGTCCATTTCAGGGCAAAAAGGAAGAGAATAGAACATTTTGTCACCACATTTAGATGTCCTTTCCTCGTAACAGCTGAGGGTTTGTTCTTTCCCAACATGCCAACCTCCGGCACGATGGGAGAGCTGTTTGCAGTTATTGTGCAAAGCTGTGTAAATGTTTCAAATTCTGTTCACATACTGTAATTTTGTTCCCCCAGTTTGGCTCCTTGAGCATTGCGTATGGGGTTGTGGTTGAAGGATGGCGTGTGACTGAGCATGTTAGGAGTTTTTTGCCGGTGTCAGCCTTTCCCTGTGTTGGTTAACTACCCGACCTCAGCTCCGAGCTGAGATCAGCAGCTCTCTAACTGGGGGAGAGTGGCATGTCCTTCACAATGTCACTGGTTCCTCTGGTATGGCAGATTTATATCCAGGAGCACTATCACATGCCCATGTTCAATGTAGACAGCATGCCTTTTACAGTGTATGATGTATGTATGATGTACAGTGTATGATGGGGAACATATCCCTACCTTTTAGGCCTACCTATAACCCTCCATCCTATTAAGTCCCATGTACTCATCCAGGAGTCTCTTAAAAGACCCTATTGAGTTTGCCTCCACCACCACTGACGGCAGTGTATGATGTTTACAGTGTAGGCAGGTTAGAGGGTGTTCAGTGTTACTCTTTTGTAACTGCTTAGAGTAAATTAGTTTTATTTGATGTTAGATCACCAGTCGAGCATTGGGTATAACAAGTATAAGACTCTGGCTGGAAACTAAGCCTGTGTGCAACTTAGAAAGATCATAGAAACCCTACAGTGCAGAAGGAGGCCATTCGGCCCATCGAGTCTGCACCGACCACAATCCCACCCAGGCCCTACCCCCACATATTTACCCGCTAATCCCTCTAACCTACGCATCTCAGGACTCTTAAGGGGCAATTTATAACCTGGCCAATCAACCTAACCCGCACATCTTTGGACTGTGGGAGGAAACCGGAGCACCCGGAGGAAACCCACGCAGACACGAGGAGAATGTGCAAACTTCAAAGAACAAAATCTGATTCCAGTTCTCAACACTTTAAATTGTATTCCCCCACTCTTTTGGAGGTTCCTTGGTTGGGTTTTACAGCTCTCTGAAAGTGGCAGTCACCCTAACTGTTCCTGCAGTGACCTAGTCCTGAGGACCGCTGCAGATGTCTCTGTTAGGAGTCTAACAACGCCAGGTTAAAGTCCAACAGGTTTATTTGGTAGCAAACGCCACTCGGCATTTCCACATGATGTCTCTGTTCATGGAGAGCATTGTGACACTCATGGGGATCTTGGTCACTAATCAGTTCCATCTTAAATACTGATGAAATCATTACAATTTGAAACATCTGATATTACTGCAAAGCCTTAGATCACTGGCTGTGATCTATCCAAACGTCAATTCAAATAAAACAAAAACCCTCTATTTTAACATGGATAGGGTTAGTGCACACTTGAATCGAGTAGACCTCTACACAATGTTTGGTCAGTGCAGTAACGGACATGGCACATCGTTTTTTATCACATTGGTGCACCACTTTGGGAAAGAGGCCGAGACGTGAATTCTGATTCCCTCCCTTCCTGACTTTGATCGTGTGTTTAATCTGTTATTTTCAAATGGAGAATTGAAGAATGCCAACTTAAATGAAATAATTTAGATCCAGACTTGCCGCAGTGCTGGCCTGTGGTTTGGGCCTGCCTGCGTTAGATTCATGGAGAAACCCGGGGGATAATGAAGAGCAATCACTGACTTTAGTGAATCGGTGATTGTGTAGTTGTCATGTGATTGACAGTGTTTTGGAAGTGAGTCACGTACCTCTTGCCTATACTTGGCAGAATAATGTGATTCACATACATTTGTCCCCAGCGCAGAAATATCTGTGTGTTAAATACTGTAGGTGAGATTAAAGTGGCAAATAAAGTTGACTGGAATCCATAACAACTTTACACAGACAATTACCAGAGTAAATGGGGTATAGAAACATAGAAAAACTACAGCACAAAACAGGCCCTTCGGCCCCACAAGTTGTGCCAAACATATCCCTACCTTTTAGGCCTCCCTATGACCCTCCATCCTATTAAGTCCCGTGTACTCATCCAGGAGTCTCTTAAAATACCCTATTGAGTTTGCCTCCACCACCACTGACGGCAGCCGATTCCACTTGCCCACCACCCTCTGTGTGAAAAACTTCCCCCTAACATTTCCCCTGTACCTACCCCCCAGCACCTTAAACCTGTGTCCTCTCGGAGCAGCCATTTCCACTTATGTGTTAGAAACAGCTGCATGATCAAGGCCTCCCTAATTTATTTTCTATCAACCTGATAAATGATAGAGTTATTGACTAATTTAAACCATCAATCTCTCGCAATTAGCCCAGTGGTTTGGAAACTAAGGTCCGCAGACTTAGATTCTCAGAATGTCAGTGACACAGTGGGTGAACACCCATCATGCCATGATTGAGTGGTGGCCAGAGGACATCTTACCACACCACTCTGCCCACCTCCATCACCACAGTGGGTTCCCGTTCCTGCCAAGAATAGACAGACCTCGCAGTAAGAAACCTGTTTTCGTCAAAGCATTATTAAAACACTCTGTACCATCAAAGTGTTCCTTGTACAAATATTATGTCGTATAATTTAGCTGGGGGGAGAAGTTTGTAGTTACTAATTTATTCAAAAAAGGGTCCTTGGCCAAACAAAGTTTGAGAATCATTGAGTTAGTCTGTAGTAAACTTAGACATGACATGAGGATAATTGAGAGTAATGGAAAACTTTGGAAACCATATGTCAAAAGTCGCCTGTTTTTCCAAGCAAGTCCCATGTCATGTCTCAAATTTCTCATGTAATGTATTTCCATATTATTTTCTGAAAGAAATCCTGTTTAGTTTGAATGAATCGATACTGCTTTCACCAAATCCCAGGGTTTTTATCTATTGATTGACTGTTTGCTCAATGAAATAATGTTTCTGTAGCTTTGTTCTGAATCTGCCTACTCCATTTCAAGAACAGGCTGTATCCTCTGGCTCCACTGCTCTGGGCAAGGTGAAACTGCTCCTTGGGATCAACATTATTGATTCCTTTTTTTTTGGAATCACAAGGAACAGCAATTGTATCGCCTTTCAACCTTCTTTACCAGTGAAAACATGAGCAATTTACATAATCTTTCAGCATAATCCAATCTCTCCATCCTTTTTAACCGCTCTGGTTGCTCTTTTCTGTATTTCAGTAACTGCAGGGTTCTCCTTATACTGCAGTGACCAGAACTGTAGACACAGTTCTGAGTGCAATTGCATTAATCATTTATAAGGTAACAGGATTATCTCAGTATTTCAGCTCGATATTGACCTTTATTCGCTACCACCAAGCATTGTTGCGACAGATCCATCTTGTCATTCAGGACCAGATCCCTTTCTAGGCATGTTATATTGTTATCATTTAAATAAGAAGCATTTTGCATTTCTCCATATTAAATTTCACCTGTCTGCTTAATTCCCAAGTAAATTCAGTGATGTGTACTTGGAGGAAACTCTGTATTTTTAATCTACTGTAATCCAATAACCCTGGGTTCACGCTATCCTTCACAGGGTTATCTAACCTACAGGTTTCTCTGATGTGGCCGCAGTTAGTTCCATTCCTCAATGTTTATTTGCTTCAGCTGGATAACACAGAAAGATTCTCTCTCTTCCTGTGGGAGAAGCTCAGAGTGGTCCAAGATGGAATTTAATTCCGTTAGAGTCTCCTATAGCTGGTGAGTCTTCAGTTGGTAGTCATGATGTGGAGATGCCGGCGTTGGACTGGGGTAAACACAGTAAGAAGCACAGTAAGCTAGTGGCTTTTGCTACCAAATAAACCTGTTGGACTTTAACCTGGTGTTGTGAGACTTCTCACTGAGTCTCCAGTTCACAGAGAGTGATCTGTTCAGCTCCTCCTCCTCCTCAATGGTTACTTCTGAGAATCTCCTACACCAAAACCCCCTGAAGAACCTGCTCCACCGCCAGGCTTGGTGAAAAAATACAACCAAAAAATGCGATTTAGCCCACTGGTATTCAGTTGCATGCCAGTTATCATGCACATACTAATTATCATGTGTTAGCCTCAGCTGTTTTGGTATTAATGCACTGTATGATAGTGAGGAGGCTGTGGTTAATATATACGTGAGTGGAGTGCCACATACCACACTGAGTATAATCTAGGTTTAATGTTTGATGTACTAGGGGGTTTCCCCAATATCCTAGACTTTAGTCACACAGTAATTGCGTAAAACATGACAAATAATTGCTTGTTAAATTTGTTGTGGAATTCATTGTCTCTTCTGGTAGTTACGTACAGGACTGGGTGCCAAATTGTGATGGTGCAAGGCCTGAGCATCTCATCTTTGAGCTATGAAATTCTAGCAGTCTTTAGTATTTTTAAACCGATGCAGAGTTATATCTGACACGATCTTGGCGGTTGGAGGAAGTTGCCAAGCACACAGCTATCTGCAGGATACTGTGCACAATCTTGATTTTACAGTAGCAGTTTGGTTAGAAGAAAGGAAATAAGCAAATTTGAGCGATTAGAACCAAAAAAAAAGGATGATAGATTTTGCTTGAGAGTCCCTGGCAGTGCAAAAGGAGATCCCAGAGAGTATATAAGATCATTCAATTTCTCTGGGTCTGGAGTTAGACATGTGTTCCTATGGCACTGCACTCCAGAAACATTATCTTTTGCATTTTACATTGTCGGCTTACAATCAGTAATGATGATCATGAAACATCCAGATTGTCATTTTAAAAACAAACACCAATTTCATTAAAAAAAAAATCTAGTTCACTAGTGTCCATCTCTTGGGCCGAAATGAGTTTTACTACAATATTGTTCTGCGGACTCTGACTTCTCTACGCAAAGTCGAAGATCTGCTTCTTGGATCTTATGTGGTCATGGGTCACTGTGGTATTGTGTCTATGGGAATACAGATGTTGCTTTTGAAAGACATGTCCCTTTTGAGCCATGGTCACATTCGCGTTTATCCCGGATAGGTTTGTTATGCCATGCTACCATTAGTTATATTGACACAATTATACTGAGTGGTTTGTAATGTCTAGTGAGTGCTTCCCCTTCACTGCTGGCTCATTGGGGAGGCCAAAAGTGCGATTCTTTTAAAAAAATCAACTTTGGGAGTATGCCCCTAAATATAAAAGGTCCTGCATTTAACACCCGTTTTCAAATACTGCCAGGAGTTGATAGTTATCTTGCTTTGAGCAACTGTGGAAATGCTGACTCTCCCCAAGTGTTCCAGCATCGTATAAAGAGTGGATGTTTTCTTTCTTCCCACCCAAGATTCAGGGTTACTTTGCTGCCTGTGAGGAGGCGACACCGGCGATTCGAAACCATGACAAGGTACTGCAGAGGCTGTGTGAGCATCTGGACCACGCCCTGCTTTATGGGTAAGAGCAAAAAGCTTCAATCTCACAATCGTGTCAGTGCCTGACATCCAGTGAACTAATTTTGATTTGCTGTCACTCTTGCTATGTTGGGTGTGGCTTGTATTGTGTTTTTAACTTTGAACACGAAAAATGGGAGACTCTTCCCAAAACCAATCCCATTAGTACACGTTGAGTCACATTTATACGTATTATCATTCCCAAACAATAATGGCAGCATTTTGCTTAAATGCTAAACCTAGGGAAAGTGTGCATATTGTAAAACTTGGGTGTAAAGTTTTGCCTACAGGCCAGGCAACCTTCATGTGCTGCTTCCACACAGGCTTCAGTACAATGATTCAAAAAAAGCTGCAGCAAGGTTATCCTAGATATGTTTCCCTTTCCCTTTGAAGTTCAGCCTGGACTTCGCAGATTATTGGACACCTTCTCATTTATTGAATGACTATTTTGCTTGACTACTTTCAGAACAAAACAAGTCGATGTTACATTGAAACCATTAGCCTACTTAAAGGCACTGAAATCATTATGCCTGATTTGGCTCCAGGAGTGAATTTACTGGCTGAATGAAATGTCCAGACCTTTTTAAATGTAATTAATATTGGGAGTCTCTGTTTTAACATCAGAAATTCAGCAATGGAAGATGAATTTTAAGAAAAAATATGTGCGATTGGATGAAACATAGAAAAACTACAGCACAAACAGGCCTTTTGGCCCCACAAGTTGTGCCGAACATATCCCTACCTTCTAGGCCTATCTATAACCCTCCATCCTATTAAGTCCCATGTACTCATCCAGGAGTCTCTTAAAAGTCTGAGTTTGCCTCCACCACCACTGACGGCAGCCGATTCCAAAACAAATTGCTTAGTTTCCTGCATATTTACAACTTTTAGCTGTTCGTCACTTTAATATTTTAGTCCTCCACATCCCAAAACTTAGCTTGGCCTCTTGTTTGGGATTTTACTGTCCACAGCGAAACAATCCCGAAGGTTGTTGATACCTCACACATCTAGGCTCCACAATCACCAGCAATCATGTCCCTAGGTGCTGAAGTCAATGTTGCAAAAGTTGCAGCTGTCGCGTCCAAGCTGAGTAAGAGTGTGTGGGACAACAGCAACCTGATTGAACACCAAACTGAGAATCTACCAGGCCCATGTCCTAGGTGCACTCCAGAGTGATGAAACTGGACAATCTGTGTTAGGCAGAGGAAAAGGCTGAACAGTTTGTACCTTTGCTATCTCTGATATATCCTCAGCATATTTTGGCGGGACAAGGTCACCTAATCAGATGTCCTGGAAATGTTTAATTCAGTAGTATTTCCTCATTACTAAGCCAGTAACACATGCACTGGCTCAGCCACATTCAGCAAATGGATGGCAGCCATATTCCCAAATACCTTCTGTACAGTGAATTAGCCAATTGACCAAGAACTTCTGGTCGCCCATATCCCTGCTACAAGGGTACCTGCAAGTGGGATACAAAAGTTACTGACATTGACACTAACGGTTGGGAGACAGTCGTTGATGGCCGTGACCTCTAGAAGCTGACTTTTCAGAAGGACATTGGAAAAGGCGAGCAGAAATGAGAAGCTCAGCTGGCTGAAGAGAGAGCCCCGGGGAAAATAGAGACCAGCAGAGCGTGCACCTTCTCTGTCCACTGTCTTCCTCCGCAACAATGTGGGCGGCACAGTGGTTAGCACGGCTGCCTCACAGCTCCTGGGACCTGTTTTCGATTCCACACTGTCTGTGTGGAGTTTGCACATTCTCCCTATGGGTGAATGCGTGTGTTTCCTCCGGGTGCTCCGGTTTCCTCCCACAGTCCAAAGATGTGCGGGTTAGGTTGATTGGCAATGTTAAATTGATCCTTAGTGTCCTGGGATGCATAGATTAGAGGGATTAGCGAGGTAAATATGCGGGGTTACAGTGATAGGGCCTGGGTGAGACTGTTGTCGGTGCAGACTCGATGGGCCAAATGGCCTCCTTCTGCACTGTAGGGATTCTATGAAATGCAGCAGACAGGGCTTCCTGAACCACACCGGGTGACACTTGACCACCATGATGCAAATGTATGAGATGGAAGACTGCCACCACGAGCAGTGCTGTAGGGTGTGACTTTGCATGTTCATGTTTAAGAAGTTTCAACATTCGGTGAGATATTTGGATGCCAAATTAAGGTCCCTGTGCGATCATGTCAGTCCCCTTATGGGACGAATTTTAACCACATGGACCATCTCTTCAGTAAATGCAATTTCCAGAAGAACTCTGAACTCCAAAAGGCCTTGTGTCTGTCCTGTGAAATTCTAGGCCCAGGTTAAAGGATTGAAATGGGGAGGAATGTTGACAGCATTATTTCAAAGTCCGTTTTGCAGGAATGAAAGCATAACAGACAGCAGGTTCAAGTCCCCGAAAGTAAATTATGGCACCTAACATGAAACTGATGTGTTTTCAGGAAGTCTTGAATCAGCAGCTTGTGTTGGGGCGCAATGACTAAAAGAGCAAGAATCTTCGATTCTCATGTATCATTGCAAAAGCTAAACATAGTCCCACAGGTGCAGCAATATCAGTCACTGCAACCTGAATTAATATCACCCACGCAGCCATTAAAACAAGTGTGTGAACTATTATTGAATTGAAGTGTATGAATTATAATTACATGCAAACAAAATTATCAATTTTACATGAATTGAGTAGGGGGAAAAAGCAGGTCTGCATATCCAGTGCACTATTCGGGTTAGTTAACTTTACCCAACGGTGATTCCCTTTTATCCTTCTAACAATATTTCATTCTTTTTTTTTAAAATGATATTGCTTTTGAGATTACGGTAGCTGTCAGTTATTTCACTGATGTGCCTTTCTGTACAAATTGTCCCTTTTTCAGATTTTCTTGTGTGTTTTTCAGTATTCGTGGATGTTTAGTTACTTCGAGTGCTTGTGTATTCTTGACTTGGAACTGAGGGCTGACAGTTGGATATTCCAGCTGATGTGTCTGTTGTGTGTCTGTGCTGATTTTTTTTCTCTCTTTAGTTTGCAGGATATTTCCTCTGGATACTGGGTGTTGGTCGTACATTTTACTCGCAGTGAAGCGGTGAAGCAGATTGATGTGCTGCAACATGTTGCCACTAACCTCGGCCGCAGTAAGTATCACACTCCAGATGTGCATCTAATTTACGTAATCAATTTGAGTTTGTACCATTTGGTTTAAAAGAGGAATTGGAATTGTTTACTTTGTTTTCTTTGCAGCTCTGTTTTCATCCTCTCCAACTTTCTTTTAACCCTCATCTCGTCTGTACATCAGACTATTCGGTCATCAGACCATCACTGCCAGGTCTGATCCTGTTGTCATGGAGTGCTCACACAGCACCTTTATGGCACTGGCCTCAGGATACTGATGAGCAGGAACCATGGATGACTTTGTACCTTGCTCTCTGAGGGTCATTAGTTCGTGGAATTCCTTCCCCAGAAAGCAATGTAGGCTGGGTCATTACATATATTCAAGGCTGAGTTAGATAGGGAGTCCGGGGGTATTGAAGGCAGAAAGGAAAGTGGCATAGAGGCCACAATTAGATCTGCCATGATCTTATTGAATGGTGAAGCAGGCTCCAGGGCCGATTGACCCGCTTCTGCTCCCGATTCTTGTGTTCTGTTGCAGTGGCCTTAGTACTGCTTCCTTTTTTGACCTATTTCAGTTGGTCCTTTTTCTCCCCTTAGGTCGAGCCTGGCTGTACCTTGCGTTAAATGAGAATTCTCTGGAGAGCTATCTGAGGTTATTCTGGGAAAATCAGAACCTGCTTCATAAGTACTACTTCAAGTAAGTCCAACTGCGGGTGAGCGCATGGAATTATCAAAACTAGCAGCATGGGGATCGAGAGTGGATGATTGACATACACCAGCTGGTGGGAGTCAACTATTAGGATTGCAGGATGTTCTGGTGTATGTTCCACAGATGACAGTGTCTAAACCGACCTGTGAAGCCTCAAAATCCCTCCAAAAATGGGGTCCCAATTATTCGCAAAGTACAAAAATGAACATCTGGCATGAGTGTTGGTGATCACCGTCTTGAAACCCTCCTGCACATCTTTACAACGTGGCCCATATCACCTGCTTGATTCCTTGCAGCCAGTTATAAGGTACCAGTAAGTAAATAAAATCCATTTGTGGGGTGCAAAATTCAGGCTGACCACTAATAAGGGCAGTAATTGGGTTGTTGAAGGGATCACCGAATAATTTCACAGGATAGTGAGCACCTATGAATGTGAGCTCTCCATTGTTCTAAATCATTATTGGCTCCTAATCTACACTGTCCCTCGTTGTGTTTAAGTCTGGCAGGACTAGGTGGTTCACTGTATTCTTAGGACAGTGCCCACATCTGGAGCAATTATCCTGATGAGAATGTGAGAATAGTATACATTTTCCAATTGGATTAATATCTTAAGCAGAGGTTTCAAAAGAAAATAATCAGAGGAAAATGAAGGGATGAGATGGTCTGGTAGATGTTACTGCCTCTCAACTCCTACTATCTGGAAAATTCATCATAGAATCCCTACCGTGCAAAAGGAGGCCATTCAGCCCATCGAGTCTGCACCGACCACAATCCCACCCAACCCATAACCCTACCTATTAACCCTAGTAACCTCCTGACACTAAGGGGCAATTTAGCATAGCCAATCAACCTAACCCGCACATCTTTGGAGTGTGGGGGGAAACCCACACTGATACGGGGAGAATGTGCAAACTCCACACAGACAGTGACCCAGGTCCCTGGCGCTGTAAGGCAGCAGTGCTAACCACTGTGCTACCATGCCACCCCAAAATTAATATCTCCACGTTACCATGTGTGATTTGTATGGAAAACGTACTTGTAAAAATAGATTTTTAAATATCTGCAGTTAAATGGATAATGTTTCAATGTAAATTGCACAGTCTCTTTACTAAGTGGTGAACTTGATTGTGCCTGATAGAGTACCTAAGATAAGACACAATACTTGTAACATGACAAAGCAAATATCTTATAAATAGAGGACGGTGGTCTGGTAAACATGGGATATCTTATTGTCTTGTTTCTCCAAAGGAACGCCCTGGTCTGCAGTCATGATCACCTGACCCTCTTCCTCACATTAGTGTCCGGCCTAGAATTCATTCGATTTGAGTTGGAACTGGTAAGGAACACAACTTCTTTAAATGATGTGGTGCAGGCTTTTAAAATGCTGAAAGGAACAGATGTAAATAGGTCATTTAACCTGGTCTGAGTGTGCAGTACTGAAAGTCAAGTGTATAGAATTAGTGAGCCTTAAGCAAGAGACCGGAATAATTGATTTTCTCAGTGTGAAGTTTGCAGGGCGGTAGGGAAAGACCAGGGGTGTTTCACTAAATGACAGCTCTTTCAAATAGCCTGTACTGCCACAATGGGCTCACTGGCCCCCTTCTTTGCCGTATGATTATGTGGAATAGGCATCATGTGTACGGGGCGGCACAGTGGTTAGCACTGCTGCTTCACAGCTCCAGGGACCTGGGTTCGATTCCCGGCTTGGGTCACTGTCTGTGCGGAGTCTGCACATTCTCCCATGTCTGCGTGGGTTTCCTCCGGGTGCTCCGGTTTCCTCCCACAGTCCAAAGATGTGCGTGTTAGGTTGATTGGCCATGCTAAAATTGCCCCTGAGTGTCCCGAGATGCGTAGATTAGAGGGATTAGTGGGTAAATATGAGGGTTAGAGGGATTAGCAGGTAAATATGTAGGGATACGGGGATAGGGCCCGGGTGGGATTGTTGTCGGTGCAGACTCGATGGGCCGAATGGCCTCTTTCTGCACTGTAGGGTTTCTATGGTACAGACACCATGAGTGGGATTTTCCAACTGCATTCGCCCCAAGACCAGAAAATCCCGCCCTCGAGGTCAACGGACCCTTTCCCTGCCCACTACGATTCCCGTGGCGAGCAGGGCGGTAAAATTCTGCCCCATGTGCACGCAAAGATCTTCCAACATTTATTTGCTGGTGATGCTGACTCCCAAAGTCGAGCTCCACACAGCTGGCTGCAAACCAAAAGCAACTTTGCCAAGATTTACTGAGATCAGTTGTAAGACCTTGTTTTCTTGGCAGTTGGATTTAGTATTTCCTAAAAAACAAAATTTACTTTTGCACTGAGGCTGATGTCAAGACCCCAAGCATCAATAAGTAACATCAGCTGCATGAGTTGTAAAAGTGGCCAAAGTCCTGAGTTACTGAACCAAGGGATCATAAGATCCAGAGGATGAGTAAATCTATGAGATGCAAGAATGATATTTATTTTGTAATTTGACCTGATGTATTTTGTCAGAGTGGCAGAAAGGAGCAAGCTCACAATACCTTCTTTCACTTGATTGACAATATTAGTGAGACTTGACAGAGTTTGTGAATGGTTGAGGGCTGATGGAAGTGAAAGGTGTTTTAGTCCATGTTCTGAAAAACTCTCTAATACCATTTTGCATTAAATCTTGAGATGTTAGTGCTTCTGAACTACTAAAAAAAATAGGCGAGCCCGTTTACCTTAAAAGACAATCTGAGATCTGTACACATAGTGCAAGTTTTACTATTAAGGCAGTTGTTTTTATATTGAATCTTCACAGTAACATCACTGTTAAGGTTTTGTTTTTGGTTCCTAGCCGCTGCCCATTCACGTTGTACTTTTGTTTGTTCCTCTAATTCTAGGATGTTCCTTACCTGGACCTGGCTCCATATATGCCAGAATATTACAAACCACAGCACCTGCTGGACTTTGAAGACCGCCTGCCCAACTCTTTGCACGGCTCCGACAGCCTCTCGCTCAATTCATTTAACTCTGTTACTTCCACTAATTTGGAATGGGATGATAGTGCCATCGCACCCTCCAGTGAGGGTAAGTTCCAAGCTTTTTGCTGTCGCCAAAGAATCCTCATTATAAACTTTCCTTGACATGTATTCATGGATTTAAGCTAAAAGACTGTACTGATCATGTTGGGTGTTCTGCCCGAGTAGGTTACAACATTTTGTGGTGTATGAAGAGTCAACCCTGCCGTTTGCGGGTTAAAGCCAGCGTTTCCCCATCCTAGTCATGGTTCAATGACCATGCTTGAAAATGGATGTTGGGCAAGTGTGGGATTGAACTTGTCCCGTCTGTGTAGCATAGACTATTGGTATTTGGCATCTAAGCAGCCAAGTGACACAGGCAGTTGGCCAAGGTCCTTGAGTGGCATTTTGAAATCATTGTGCCGTAAGAGTCAAAATATTCTGAAGATAAATGGAGGTCTATTGATTTCTTTTTCTCTCTGGCATGCTTTGCATGACCTTTCGGAGGAACAGGTCAGGGGTCCTAGGTAGGATAATGGAAATTCTCTCTATTAACTCTTATTACAACAGGGCTCCCAAAGAAACTGTCTCAACCACAGAGCTCGAAGATTACTTCCTAGAATCCCTACAGTGCAGGAGGCTGCCATTTGGCTCATTGAGCCTGCACCGACAGCAATCTCACCCAGGACCCACCCCCGCAATTCCACTCATTTAACCTGCTAATCCCCCTGACACTAATGGACAATTTAGCATGGCCAATCAACCTAACCCTCAAATCTTTGGAGTGTGGGAGGAAACCGGAGCACCCGGAGGAAACACGGTGAGAACGCGTAAACTCTGCACAGTGGCCCGAGGCTGAAATTGAGCCCGGGTCCCTGGTGCTGTGAGGCAGCAGTGCTAACCACTGTGCCACCGTGCCCCAAAATTACCTATTGGAAGAGCTCACAAGCTCTCCCTTTCATCCCAGTGATGAATGAGGAGGACATGCATGTACGGCATGAATAACTCTGAACAAGTCAATGAAAATCACTGAGCAATTTAAAAAAACACATATATATTTTACAGAGAAGACATCATAATCATTCCATGCTGTATATCTCAATGACTGTGTTAATCAGCACCAGTCATAATGAAATGATGTGACGTGCTGCAGTTAGTGAAGTGAAAATTTATTCATCCTCAATCTGACCTTGAAATGCATATCATGCAGATGGTTCAATAGTTAATAATTTGAATGTGTTCTGCATGGTGGAGCACAAGTACAGATTGCAAGGAAATTGTGGTTTTGTAGTTGAAATGCTTCAAAAGCTAATGGATAGTCCATCACAAGCATGGGTTGTAATGCAATATCTGCTGTAATGCAGCAAACATCCATATTCTGGAGTCCTTCACTCGCTTTTACAAATCACTCCGATATTGACTCTGATAAATTATGACTTGTTAGAAGCTTGTTTGATCTGCAGACATGATTTAATTGCAAGTAATAGGTCATAGATCCAAGGGTTGAGCTGCGAGGAGAGAACATTAAAAAAAATGAAGGTTGCATTCCCTATAATTTCAAAGGTTATGCATTGATTTAGTTGAAGCTCAAGATATTAAAGGAGCATAGTTTTGGGAGAAAGGATTTCCGTTCATTGCAGAGTGTAGGACCAGGAGACACAGTGTAAAGATTTGAGCCAACCCTTTCAGAGGTGAAATTAGAAAACGCTTCTTCATGCACAGACTGATAGAAGTTTGGAGCTCTCTTCCGCAAATGGCAATTGGCACAAAATCAATTAATTTTAAAACTGAGATTGATAGTTTTTTGTTCGCCAACGGTATTAAGGTAAACAGAGCAAAGGCAAGTGAATGGGGCTAGTTTGCAGATTAGTCATGATCTGATTGAATGGTGGAACAGGCTTGAGGAGCTAATGACTTGCTCTCTTCCCTATCATAGATGAACATTTTGCTGTGTCACAGAATTTGTGCAGCAGAACCTGAGAAGCATGTTTGGCATTGCATATGCTTATTCTGCGCTGTGCAGAATAACTGCCAACTAGTAATCACTGGATGCATATATAGTTCAAACATGCTTTGTAGGAGGTTCACACATGGTATGCAACCTTCAGCATGAAGAAGACCAAGTCATAGAAACTAGAAGCAGGAGTAGGCCATTCGGCCCTTCAAGCATCCTTCGCCATTCATTTTGATCATGGCTATTCATCAAATTCAATATCCCGATTTCCCCCCCCCCCCCCCCCCCCCCCCCCATATCCCTTGATCCCTTTTTCCCCAAGAGCTATATCTAATTTCTTCTTGAAATCAGACAACGTTTGGCCTCAACTACATTCCGTGGTAGTGAATTCCTCACATTCACCTCCCTCTGGGTGAAATCATTTCTCCTCCCATCACTTCTAAAAGTTTTACCCCTTATCCTCGAACTATAACCCCTCCTCTGGGCTCCTCCACCATTGGGAACATTCTTTCTGAATCTACCCTGTCTAACCCTGTTAGAATTTTGTAAGTTTCTATGAGATTCCCTCTCACTCTTCTAAACTCCAGTGAATATAATCCTAACCGCCTTAGTCTGTCCTCGTATGACAGACCAGCCATCCCAGGAATCAGCCCGGTAAACCTCCGCTGTCCACCCTCTATAGCAAGGACATCCTTCCTCCGATAAGGATGTCAAAACTGTGCACAATATTCCAGGTGTGGCCTAGCACAGACCCCTGCGGAACCCCACTAGTTGACTGCTAATCAGAAAAAGACCCATTTATGTCAACTCTTTAGTCAATATCTATTGTGAGCCATGAACCACCACGTTCCTATTTGCAAATAACTACTGTCACCAGCAGAGACTACAAGTCTGCATCTGCCCAATCGTGGAATACACCTTTTTTGCTTTGGGCTCAGTACAGTCCAAGCCAAGCAATCCAGTGGAACTGGAAGAGTTTGAGCTTCAATCCAAAGTCAATAAAAAATAATGTAGGCAGCAGCACCACAAGAATTGTTACTGCTTCAGCCATTATCAAATACATTAATCTACCAAGTACACCAATGGCAAGCATTGACACATCACTCAAGCCTGTGGAACTCAGTTTCACCACTTAGGCCATTGACCCTTGAATGCAGAATTAGAAAGAAACTTAATCAAACAGGGTGGTAGAGCCAAGCATTAGGTAGAGCCAACATTTTAAAAAAGTTTGATTTTTGCAACAATGCATTTTCTCCTGGATTTATTTTTAAAAGGTTTCAGCAGTCAGATCTTTGTGGACATCAGTTTTTGTTCTAGCTTTTGGTGCACACTCATTTTGCCTCCCAAAGCACACAAGTTTCCAGTGTTCACTACATGGATCATATTTACCTTCAGTTAACAGCAAATGTCAGGGTAAATGAGGTTTACATTACGCATTGTACACCAAGGATTGTGTCAACCAACACTTCTTGCCGTGTTGCTTCAAGTAACAACCTAAGTGTGAGCACCATGCAGTCTGGGCAAGTAGTTTTGCTCCCCCTGCCTGTACTGTGTCTTTCTTAACAAAACGTTATGAAAGGCAGCATACCTCATTAATCCTGCCGTGTAACTGGGAAGTTTCCACACTGCCAACAGCTGGTATTACTGTACTGCCAACAAACAACTCTGCAGCATTAGTCAGCAAGAGTTTTTTTGTCTGTTAAATCTCAGCTGTTTCTAATCTGCTAACAGGAAAAACGCTAGCATAGCAGGAAGAGAGAGTTATAAACCGTAACAGACAAGGAAAACAACAGGAAAACAAACCATAATCAGAAGATGGTGCAGGTTACTGGAGAACTAAATACATTCATTTTTTTATTACTGAAAACATACACTTGTTTATAACTGGAGCTGTTACTCTGGGACATAAAAGGACAGATGGCTGGAATTAGGAGTCATTCATTGATCCCCCACCCTCCACCAACACACCCAAAATTGGTAAAAACTGGATGATGTTTGGTAGTGTTGCTTAATGTTCATTGATGGAGTGAGAAAGCAGGGTGAACCCAAACACTCAAAAGATACGCCTACATTTTGGCCTGGATTGTCCTTTTGTCTTACAATTGAACTTATCTACTCTTGTAGCTGGCACAAGCCAACTAGGTAATTCTTCAAACTTGTTAAGCTTGAACTTTTCTACCAAACAGTAGATATTTTTGTTAGGAAGTGATAAGACAGCATAACCCAGAAGACAGTCTCTGCACAGTGTGAACATCTTTACATTTGTTCCTGCAGTGAATTGGAGGGACAGCAATCTGACAAGGCCTCTCATAGGTATGTCTTGCTCTTTGATTGGGAGGCGGCTTGCCAAGTAACTGAAACATTTTCTGTGTTGTGGATAATTTATGAAGTAAGGTTTGCAGTGCTGAACTTGTCGCCGTCGGAGAAAACATGATTTGAAGTGGGAGAGGTTGGTTTTGGTCAAAATGTTGAGGCTCGGACAAATATAGAGGTTTTGGCTTGTTGAATTTCAGGTCAGCACAAAGCCTGGCTATATGTTATTGAAACAGAAAAAATGGCCTTGGGGTGAGGAATGCAAGGATGTCCCTCCAGCGCATTCGGAGCAATAGGCCATTATGGGTTAGCATTTTAAGGATCGGGATCTCAAAATTGTGGGTTGAATTCATTTGGATGGATTGTCATTCGACTTTGCAATTTGAGGTTTATTTTAATTCATTCCTGGAAATGGGCACAGCTAGCAAGGCTAAGAGAAGGTGGTGTTGAGTTCTGTCTTGACCTGCTGCAGCCAGTCTGGTGTAGGTACACTCACTGTGCTTTTGGGAAGTTCCCAGGATTTTGCCCTAGCAGACTGCAGGATACTGTAGAGTAATGACTTAATTATTAGGGTGGGATTTGTAAACAACTGCACCACACCCAATGAGCATTGATTGCTATGAGCTCTCGCTGCTTAGTGTACACGTCAATACGAAGTGTGCTGGATTTACGTGGGCTAATTGCAGCGCTCCAATTTCAAGTACTGTATGTATTTTGCAGCCCAAACCATGGCTGCACTGTGGGATGTAGAGCACTGGCTTGGGGGATAGCAATGTTTCAACATTGCAATGTGTTGACACACAATTAGCAGTGATGAAAAATTGGTGACTGTCAGGATCAATATCAGCTAAGGATGTGGTTTAATTGAGCAATAATCTCCAGATGAAGAAGTGTGGGGGCTCTATGGACTTGTATTGTACAAGCAAATTGATACTCAATAGTGTACTTAAAAACACTCTGCTGTTAAGAAACAGCCGCGTTTTCTGTTGTCCACGGTCAAGGAAGTGATATTGAATATGTTACACATTTCAATGCTCTGCGTCAGGTTAGACACCGTAAATCTTTTCCACTTGAACCAGAACGGCCTTTTCCCTCCCCTTTACCAGCCATTCCATGGCCTCTTAAGTGAGATTGCCAACTGGGGATAGTGTTTTTGTATTTTATCATCATGTCCCGAGCTTGGTTCACATGGAGTCTCGTGCCCGCCTAACAAATAGAGAACTTTCATTCCAACTTTCTGGTTCTGGTTTTAAACCCAATGGTCCCAGAGTGGAAAAACATCATCCATTTCCTGAGAGGGGTAACAGCCCCATCTCGAGTGTGTCCAACACCTGTAAAAAGATGGTTGGAAGGCAATTGGAATGTGGAATTGTTTGTGGGTATTGCTGGAACAACCGTCAATACCTTTCATCTATATGTGACACTGAATACATCTCATGCTATTTGAATGTGACACCATGACTTCCATTGTTACAGATTTTGTTTTTTTTTTGTGTGTTTTTCTCTTCCTTTCATTATAGATTATGATTTTGGAGATGTCTTTCCTGCAGCACAGTCCATACCCAGCACAGACTGGGAAGGTGGGACTCTCTTAGGCTTGTGTTGCTGCCTGTTGCATGCTCTGTCCCTAACGCTGTCTGTCTCACTCACTGCATGCCTGCCAGGGCTGCTTCAGTGGTTGTGTTCATGTGCATTTGGTGTTGGACAGAGAAAAAAATGGCTGAAATCATGAACTGACATCTTTAACATGATTCTGTGGTGATGGCTTTCACATCGTAATCAGAGCTAGTATAATCTGGCTGTTTTGCAGAAATCTTAATTGCAACACATGCCTTTTTGGATAATAAATGCAACCTTAGTAGTTTCTTTTGCATTTCAAGAATATATATTTTTTAATTCCATTGTGTAGCACAACTGTGACTAACATCTCCGACAGACAACTAGAACCTGGCAGGCAACTAGAACGAAGCCAGATCTTGACATACAGAGCCTCTCTGACTTGGCATAGGTTTGTTAAAGGAAATCTATCTCGCCTGTAAGAGTCAACTCGTGTTGCCCAGCTACTAAAGACCGACAGATTATTCTGTGATTTTGATTGCTGCGTGCTTTGACTTTGGTTCACCGAGTGTAATCATATAATCCTACAGTGCAGAAGGAGGTCATTCGGCCCATCGAGCCTGCACCGACCACAATCCCACCCAGGCCCTATCCCCATAACCCCATGCATTTCCCGAGCTAGGCCCCCTGACACTAAGGGCAATTTACCATGGCCAATCAGCCTAACCCACACATCTTTGGACTGTGGGAGGAAACCCACGCAGACACGGGGAGAACATGCATACTCCACACAGACAGTGAAGTAATATTCAGGGATAATCTTTTTCACTTTGGATTTACTCCATTCTAATTTTAGTTGTATTTTTAATGTAGGACTGTTGCCCAAAAGTTTAGAAACCTGTGTATTGCTTAACATAATGCAGTTTATTTTTCGTCTCCTTTTTCTTATGTTGAAATAAGCCCAGCTCCCCAATGGTGAGAATCAACGTGGACATAGTTCTTTTTAGGATGTTTTTTGATGCGACTGTCCTTGATGTAGTGTGGCAAAGTCACCAACCTGGACTGACCCAAGGCGTTCCATAATGTCACCCTTTTACAATCTCACCCTCTGCTGTTTCCTTTCTGCCAAATTGATCCGTGTTTCATGTCATTGGGACTTGTAAGAGTAACTGGATCTTCACAATGCCCTGAGGGACCCTTGTCAAAGCATAAGTTATTATGCTCAAACTCTTGGAAAGATGGAGCCACCTGGCTATATTGTTTATGGCTTTTCAGGACCAGTGTCCTTCTAGGAGGGAGCAGATAATTTCACCATTGGGTGTATCATCAAACTGGAGTCACATACTACCAGAAATATACAATACCATGAGATTTTCATTCACTCTGCTTCATGTATATGTTTGGAAACTCTGCCACGTGCAATACCAGCTGGTTGATTCTAGGTGTGAGAATTGAGATTTGTGGTCATCAGTCAACTCTTGGCCTTTATAGATAGCAATTGTTGACAGTCTCCACACACACACACACACACACACCATCCTCTCTCTCCCCCCCCCCCCCCCCCCTCTCCCCTCACCAACTCCTTGTCCTTCTCACTTGGCTTCCAAAAGGTTCAATAGTCTAGAACGACCTGCCCCTCATCATCTGCCAAATAATGGCAGGTATTTTATGTTGTGGGATTTTCCTTGGTGAGTGTTTTGATTCAGCAGTAAACAGGAAATGATTTGTATTGTGGCTATGCCTGAATGCCAGGAATTCTGCAACCTATCCGTTGAAGAAAATGTCTTCCAGTGCTCGTCACTGTTGAGGTATCCTCAACCTGGAGCTATAGCATCAGCGCTAGCCACCACTCGTGGTGACGCTGCTGAACAACTGGCCCTCGGATTGATTGGGTTGGCAGTTCTGGGAATGGGCTGCTATCCTCAACTGGATGGCAACCCTGGCGAAGGCCTGTTAATTGTCCACTGCCAGCAAAATGCCAACCCAGTGTCACACTGGCTAATGGAGCAGAGTCAGCTCCTGTTTTCACTCCTGGCAACGGAACTTCCAGCTCCTTTGGAAAAATTCAGCCCTCCAGAGCATGAATAAGAGAAGTAGGTGAGTGGAATCTTCACAACTTTTGGTTGCTATCCCTGTTGGCTTTTGGGAAGTTTTTTTGCTTTCTATTCTTCTTCCAGCCGAACTGCCTATGCTATCTACAATGGAGCTTTTTATTGGATCTATGTTGCTGTGTTTATTGTACATCATGGTTCCCTCATCAGATCTGAGACATTACTGAACACTGAACAAGGTGTCTCATTTGGATGGGTGCCCTCTTCTTCCACAGAAGAAATACTAAAGCAACTAGATTCCTGGGACAGCAGAATGTCTATATTCCTAATTGGAGATAACCATGTGCTGTTGATGCTGGTGTTAAGTGAGTGAATCTGTAGTCCTCGGTGTAGGATTACAGAGATGGTTCTAAGTGATTGTGGGAGATGAGCTGGACTATACACTAATTTTCAGTCTTGCTTAAAATGCTGCTTCTGATAACCCCATTCTCTTTGCCGATTTGATAATGTAAGAAAATATATACTTTCATTTAAATTAAAACTATCCCAGAAATAAACATTGCTTTCTACACCTTTTTTTTGTACTTATTTCCTGTAGAGGGTGAACTGACAGACACAGTCAGCAGCTGCCCTCGATCTGGAACCTCTGAGAGTCTGCCGTCAAACAGCAAGCCCAACACCAGGAGCCCAACCCTACGCTACAACCCCTTCAATAATGAGAAAGAGGAATCTCCGCAAACGCCAAATGGCACCGTTGTGCCGTGTCCTGAGCCCGACAGAGAGGCGAGCACGCCAGATCTCCAGGAGAGCAGCACAGAGCTTGAAGTAATTAGGTCAGCCATTGTGATTAGGACTTGACTGGGGAGCTGGAGTGTGATTTAACTTTCACTGGAAAATGTACAATCTCATTTTGATCCCTGTCTCCTAAAGAGGTGGCATTAACTTTCATATTGCTTTGTTTGCCTTTAGGTACGTGACAAAGTACTGCTCTTCCCGGGTGTCCTTACTAATATTTATCTCCCAACCAGCATCACTTTTAAAAAAAAATCTGATCACATTGCTACTTGTGTGAGCTGACTTTTTGCAAATTGCCTACATTACACGATTGCCTACTTCAAAATAAGTACTTAATTTGCTGTAAAGTGCTTTGGGATGTTCTGAGGTTGTGAATAGTGCTGTACAAATGTAGGTCTATTTTTCATCCTGTGCCACACCTATCAGTTGTAACCTCCTGGATCTGTGTGGACTAGTTTGTGAAGAGCTATGGTCTTCAAACCATTAAATGTTACAAAACTGCCTGGCCACTACTGAAAGGCAGAACCCAATATGTTTGGAAATGAATGTAAGCCCATGGTTTATTGTGCACTGAGCTAATATAACCATGCGCTACACTGCTGTACAGTCTTTGATATCTGCTCATTTATATTTGCATTCTGAATTGTCATCTTTCCGCAATAAAATGTACAGTCAAAGGGTTCTGTCTATGAACTTTGAGTGCTCTGCCAATCGTGATTGGACAGTACCAGTGTTCCACTGAGTGTCGGGTGGCAAAACACATTGGGAATAAGGCTAATTGACTTAAATTTAAAATTAATTCTTCTATCTTCAAAGACTATTTTCATTTTGATCTGTGATTTAGGGAGAGTTCAGCGGGAGCATGCCACTTGATTGTCTTCCTTCTTTCTCTTGCTGTGATGTAAATCAGTTGATTCTGACTGCCCTTCGATACTTTGCCCAGGAGCGGGAACTTTGACTCCTATTTTTTTCCCCCTCACTAGCCCTGGGTGCTGAGACCAATTTTGTAGCAATGCCAATGCCTCCCCCCTACCCCTGGCTAAGTTCAACCAACTTGGAGCCTTATGCGCCGTAAGTCAGTGGAAGGTGCATTTCCCTCCTGTAACATTTGAGGAAGTTGCTGATTCTAATTGTTTATGATTTCAACTCCACAGATTAGCAAAGAAGAGGAGAACGCCCAAGAAGAAAAGAGCAAAGTCTGAGGAACAAATTCTTGATGCTAAAAATGCAGATGTACAGCTGTCAACAGGGGAAGGCGCCAAGTCCAAGCAGGGCAGTGATTCTGAAGAACAGAGTGATGAAATGGGTCTGCAGAAGTCCCAAGGGATTGCTGCTGGTGAGGAGGGCTGCAACTCCCAGGACAAGATGTTACAGCTGACGCGTAGAGAGTCTGATGTGGATGCCCCCCAGCCAGGTCTGCTAATACCACAGATGAAGGACACGTCTATGAACAGTGTTGGGAATCCCTTGAGCAAGGTGATGGAGCAGCTCAATGGGACGTTGGATGCCAACACGTGGACGTCAGATGGTGATCATCCTGAGCAGCCCTTTCGGACTTCTGTCCCGGGGGAAGCCCCGGATGAACCTTCGTATAGCCAGTATAGTGAGCGGATGCCACCTGCCGTGGATTTCTACAGGTTTGCCCTCGAGAGTCCAGGTGCTGGTGCAACAGGTAGCTGCAACTATGACCTTGCAGGGGATGGCCAACCAGCGCATGTTTTTAGTGGCCATGAGGTTGCTGGCACAGAAGCGTGCGAAGGAGAAAAAGTCCCTGATGCTGTAGAGGAACCACGGACGACAGAGGAAGCTGCTGTCCCAGAGTGCCACAGAACAGAAAGCACAGACGCTCTTCCAGAACAAGATAAACTGGCTGATGTTGAAACCGGCAAGGTATCAGAGACAAATGTGGAGCAGTTGGAAATTCAGACTTTAACCTCTGAGGGTACAGAGGAGGAAGAGAAAGCTCAAAGTAGCCCCTCAGAACTAACCCATTCTGCTGAGTTCAGGTAAAGTAGTGTGATCGTTAAATATTCTAACTGTGTTTAGTCATAATTAGAAATATAATATTTTCTAAAGTGCAAAGCAAATTAAATTTAGTGTTTGCGTAATGGAAGCTGTAACTCGCCGTAACTCTATTAACTGCTCCAAACACTCCATGGAAACTCTTTAGGCTTATGTTTACGTCCTTCATCTCTGTATTTGACATTGAAATATTCAGTTCACAGGAAGTTTTATGATGCCCTTCATTCCAATTTTCAATCAGTTGATTTTTCATAAAATGTACATGCTAAAGTCCTGAAAATAAGTCAGCCAGAATGACAGGACTGGAAAAGGTAATTGCAGCCCACCTGGCTGTTGCTAATGTTCCTCAAAATCCCACACCTTGCTCCCTCTTTCATCAAAAACCTATTCCCCTCCCTCTTGAAGCTGCTGATGCTGTTTGTCTCCATGTTCTGTGTTATCAATCTGCCCCACACATTCTAATCTGTACTGTAGTTTGTGTGTCTGTTGAATTTCTCAGTTCCCATCTCTGATTTCAATCAGTTAAGAGGAATAAACTAAATCTCTAAAGATTTAGGAGCTTAGTGCTTTGGATTAAACCTTGGCTTTTCACCTCTGGAACCTAGGTTTGAGTGCAGCTCAAACTGATGGAATGAAAGTGTATTTTTGTGTCTGGCTGTAAAAATCCTACATGGAAAACATCTGGGTAGTATTTTTAAAATTGTCCCAAATTGACAATCTTTCTTGGCGAGGGGACAAGATTATTGTTGTGAAAAGATGTTATAATAGGGCAGAGTGGATAAAGTTTTTAACTCTGCATCTAAGCTATGCTTAGTGTAAATGGAGCATGTTGGGGAGCATCTCGAGAATAATGATCATAATATTGAGGAGAAATTTAGAATAAAAGGAGAAATTCAGAATTTAAAAAAACCTAACTGGAAGAGGGCTAATTTTATCAAATTGAAGAGGAGCCTGGCTCTGGTAAATTGGAGTCAAAGACCAGCAGGCAGAAATGTACTGTAGCAATTAGAGGCCTTTAATGAGGACATGGTTCAGGTACAGTTTAAGGAACATTTGAGGAAAGGGAGAGCAACCAAAGCCAGAGCTCTCTGAATGACTAAGCGATTAGAGAGTAGGAAAAAGAATGGGCTGTGACAGCTGACAACTTGATAGTGCAGGGAAAATCAGACTAAATATTAAGGGCAAATGAAAAAGGAAATAAAAGGACCAAAAAAGACAATACGAGAATAGATTAGTGGCTAACATGAAAGGGAACCCAAATGTAATCTTATGGCATATTAACAGTAAAATGGTTATCAAAGGAGTGGTAGAGTTGATTTACGACCAAAATGAGGAATTGCTGGTGGAGGTAGAAAGCGTGGCTAAAGTACTAAATGAGTACTCCTTTGCCTTTGTGTTCACTGAGTGTTACAATCTTGTTGGGGACTGTTAACATTTAAAGAAGAATTCCAACCGTCCAGTAATTAACTGACAGAACCTACACCACAGGATTTCACTTTTTAAACAAAAACTCATCTTTATTGTACGTCAAAAAGAATTAAACAAAATAAGCACTATTAACTAAACACTATAGTTTATGAAGACTTGTGCGATAAACTCTCTTATTCCTCCTTCCTGTCCCCAAGAGTTCTGTTATCTTACCAAATCTTGAAGGTTCATTCACTTTTCCTGGGACCAACCCAAAAGGTATACTGTATACCATATCCCTCCAGCATTTAGTTCTCAATTTCCAGCTATGTCGCCAAGGTAAAATTTTATGGGGATCCTTCCGTTAGCTTTTTGGTTATGTGACTCTCTACCTTTTCTTTACTGGCCTCGTGACTGTAGATGCCCCTTGTTCGGGTTGCTAACTTGTATTGAATTGCCTTCCTACAGCTTCCCAAGCTTGCTGACTGCTTTCTGCCACAAGGCTCTGTGAGGACCACTGTAGATTTCTTCCTCGCCAAACTGGTCAAATCTTCCAGCTGCTTTTCCCATGCAAAATCCAATCTGAAATAGAATCCCACCTGCATTCCACAAGATGAACAATAAAGTTAGTATTTTCCTTGCTTTAAATGCAGGCCTCACCTCCTGTTTGGTGTTCTTAATCCGGTGAGATGCAACCTTCATCATATCAAAACTACAACTGCTTCTATCTGTAGAGCTGCCTGCTTCTGTCAGTAAACACATGCAGATAAATTAAACAGAAGAACCTTCCACCCCACATCCTCTCTCCATGACAATATAGCATACTCTTGGATGTTCTCAAACAGAAAAGTAAATTAATCATTTTGCCTTCCATGCCACTCTCTGATTCTGTAACCCAAATGAATAAATTCTATTCTTGATGGTGTTTTACAACCCTCTTTCCTAGACGCTAGATATTCACAACACACGGCAGATGAGTTTTCCAAAGCTATGGTCAATTAGGTTACTGGGATACCGAACAAAATAAGAATAAATAGAGGGGGTACTAGGAGGTACTACGACTTGTGTCATTGTCTGTGTGAAGTTTGCACGTTCTCCCAGTGTCTGCGTGAGTTTCCTCTGGGTGCTCCAGTTTCCTCCAACAGTCCAAAGATGCGTGGGTTATGTGGATTGGCCATAGTAAATTGCCCCTTAGTGTCAGGGGGACTAGCAAGGGTAAATGCATGGGGTTGTGGGGATAGGGCCTGGGTGGGTTTGTTGTCGGTGCAGACTCGATGGGCCAAATGGCCACCTCCTGCACTGTAGGATTCTATGAAAGCTGGCAGTACTAAAAGTAGATAAATCACCCAGTCTGGATAGAAATTGCAGAGGCTCAATCCTCCTTGGATACAAGGGTAATGTCAAAAGGTTGCAGAAGTGCGAGTGGTGCACTCTAATTTAAAAAAAAAAAGAGGGTAAATCTGAAATTATAGGCCAGTTAGTTTAACATCAGTGACAGGGAAGCTTTAAAGAAACAATAATCTGGGAAACGATTACTAGCCACTTGGACAAGCATGGTACAATAAAGGAGACTGCTGATTTATCAGGATAAATCATGTTTGGATAACTAGATTGTATTTTTGACCTGACAGTGCAGACTTTTTAACGGGCATTTGAAGTGCCAAATATTAGGGTAATAAAATTGAAGCCTCTGGATAAAAGGAACAGTAGCAGCATAGATGCAAATTGACTAAGGGATAGAAAAGGGATTGTGGTGAATGTCTGGCTTTTTTTGTCTATACTTTGATCACTGCTGTTTTTAATATTAATCAGCTGGGTGTGGGTGTACAGGGCAGTTTCAAAATTTGAAAACTTACACCGTGTGGAAGTCTGGTTTAAAAAGTGAGGAAGGTAGTAACAGACTTCAAGAGGACGTTGGCTCATGAAATGGGTGGGCACACGGCAGATGAAATTCGATGCAGAAAAGTGAGGTGACAGAGAAGACTCAACTGAGATTTGGTCGGCATGTTAAGCTTCGAAATAAAATAAATAAGCTATTTCCAGTGGCTGAATTGTCAATAACCAGAGGACACGGTCTCAAGGTGATTGGCAAAACAGCCCGAGGTGGCATGAGGAAAAATTTTTTTTGCGTAACAAGTGATTAGTATTTTAAATGTACTGCCCGATGAGATGTTGGATGCAGCTTTTGATTTGATTTATTATTTTCACATGTATTAGTATACAGTGAAAAGTATTGTTTCTTGCGCGCTATACAGACAAAGCATACCGTTCATAGAGAAGGAAACGAGAGAGTGCAGAATGCAATGTTACAGTCATTGCTAGGGTGTAGAGAAAGATCAACTTAATGCAAGGTAAGTCCATTCAAAAGTCTGACGGCAGCAGGGAAGAAGCTGTTTTTGTGTCGGTTGGTCCGTGACCTCAGACTTTTGTATCTTCTTCCATAGTAGCCTTCAAAATGGTTCCATGCTGTACTAGGGTTCGTAAGATTTGCAACTATGCTTTGCTCAATTAACCTTCCCTCTTTTTCTTTCCCCACCTCCATCTCTACCTTGTGTCTGCCTCAATGTAATTTCTGAATTACCCATCTCTGGACCCCAAGTTCTAACATTCAGGCTGTTTGCGAGTGACCTGTTGATCTCTGTTGTCAGATAGCAAGTGAAAGTAGCCTGCGATGACAACTCTTTAAGCTTTTTTCATTTTGAAAACAGCACCATGTAAACATGCAACAGAACCAAGGGAGATCAAATGTGTATTCTTCTACCCTGTGGCATGTTTTCTCTGATAGAAATATCGTTTCACATATAATTTCTGATGTACTCAAGAACAGCTTCTTCCCTGCTGCCATCAGATTTTTGAATGGTCCTATCACATATTAAGCTGATCCTTCACTTTGCCCTATTGGTAACTGTAACACTATATTCTGCGCCCTATCCTTCTCCCCTATATACTCTATGAACGGTATGTTTTGTGTGTAAAGCATGCAAGAAACGATACTTGTCACATGTGTTGGGATACAGTGAAAATAGGCTGCACGGTGGCACAGTGGTTAGCACTGCTGCTTCACAACGCCAGGGACTCGGGTTCAATTCCCGGCTTAGGTCACTGTCTGTGTGGAGTTTGCACGTTCTCCCCGTGTCCTCCGGGTGCTCCAGTTGCCTCCCACAGTCTGAAAGACGTGCTGGTTCGGTGCAGTGACCTGAACAGGCACCGGAGTGTGGCGACTAGGGGAATTTCACAGTAACTTCATTGCAGTGTTAATGTAAGCCTACTTGTAACTAATAAATTAACTTAATAAATCAATTCAGTATCAAGAGAAATCTGTTGGGCTTCACTTGAGACTCTTCCCCTGGTAATTGTTTAGAGTTAAATTCAGAAGTGAATTGATGTGACATGCTGTTTGTTGTCAGACTCCGGCCCAGCCGTTCATTTTTAATTTTCTTCTCTTGCCCATAAATCTTCGTTGCTCTAGAAAAGCCCAGTCTGACGCTTTGCTGTTAGCTTGCATGTGTTTCATGTTCACAATTTTGCCTCCCCAGTCTTCCAGAATAATATCTTCAATTGCGAATTTAAAATGTGAAGCTCGTGGTTGGGGCAGGAGTTGCTCCTGATTTCTCTACCATTTCACTCTATCCCTTAATACCTCAATTGCTTCAGCGACTGGGGCTGTTTGTTCCAGGTTCTTAACAATACCGGTGTGTGAAAACTCTCTCTCTCTCTCTCTCTCAATTTTCTTTTAATCCGTTTGATTTGAATAAGAAGTTTTTTAATAAGAGTTGCTCCAGTGTGTTACAGCAGCTGTTGGTGCAAGTCGAGGCATCAGCCTTGTGATTCGTGTTTCTGTCCTTTCCCCTCAGGGTTGACAATAATCTGCTGCTTCTGCTGATGATTCACGTTTTCAAGGAGAATGAAGAGCAACTCTACAAGGTAAGGGCAGGACCGCGGTAGAAAACCAATCTGATTTAAGTGTAAGCATCCTGATTAATACTTATGGAAGGTACCATATTCAACCCCCAGTGGGGGAGTAGCAGTGGGAGCACTGCACTTGATTTCAACAGCCTGTGTTAGAGAGGTCATTCGTCCAGCATTACAGCTTATGATTGCTATCCAGTAACCCAACCTGCAAACTGTGGATACAGGATGAGGACCAGATCCAATATCTTGCTGGCACTTGCACAATGCAAATGACTGGGAAACTGCTGGCACCAAGGAGTTGTGCACAGATGGGTAATGTTTCAACCATGTTGAGTCCTCTAAGGAGATTGACTGCCCTCTATGTAGAGAAGAGGGATTCCCCCTTTAATATCTCCGATTTTCCTGTTATAGAATCTTAGATTCTACTTTCGGGAAGCAACATAGGAAATAAGCCAGTGGATGAACAGGGGAAAGCCCAGAGAGAAATGAGAGAAAAATAAGCAACTGGTAAAACCCAAAACATGAGAGTGGGAAAGGAAATAGAAACTGAGCAAGGGAACCTGACAACAGAAGAACAAACCTGCATGATTTAGAAGGAAACACCCAGGGGCAAAGAAGGCCTAATGCTGTTTGGGTGGAAAGTAAAAGGGGGCCTTTATTTTAGACCCTAACTATTTGCTGCATGCAGGCAGGCAGTCCTGTCGCTGTGCAAAGATTTTTAAAGTTGCTGAAGAGTTTGGGGAGCTCCACTGAGCCAGATGTCAAGCCAGAGCTGGTTAACCGAAATATTGTTCATGTAAACATCTTGGCTTCTGTCGTGAGCAGCATGGTGGCACAATGGTTAGCACTGCTGCCTCACTGCACCAGGAACCCAGGTTTGATTCCCGGCTTAGGTCACTGTCTGCAGAGTTTGCACGTTCTCCCCGTGTCTGCATGGGTTTCCTCCGGGTGAACAAAGAAAATTACAGTACAGGAACAGGCCCTTCAGCCCTCCAAGCCTGCACCGACCATGCTGCCCGACTGAACTAAACCCCCCCCTACTCTTCCGGGAACCATATCCCTCCATTCCCATCCTATTCATGTATTTGTCCAGAAGCCCCTTAAAAGTCACTACCATATCTGCTTCCACGACCTCCCCCGGCAGCGAGTTCCAGACACTCACCACCCTCTGTGTAAAAAAAAAAACTTGCCTCGTGCATCTCCTTTTAAACCTTGCCCCTCGCATCTTAGACCTATGTCCCCTAGTAATTGACTCTTGCACCCTGGGAAAAAGCTTCTGACTATCCACTCTGTCCATGCCCCTCACAATCTTGTAGACTTCTATCAGGTCGCCCCTCAACCTCCGTCGTTCCAGTGAGAACAAACCAAATTTCTCTAGCCTCTCCTCATGGCTAATGCCCTCCATACCAGGCAACATCCTGGTAAATCTTTTCTGTACCCACTCCAAAGCCTCCACATCCGGGTGCTCCAGTTTCCTCCCACAGTTCAAAGATATGCGGGTTAGGTGCATTGACCATGATAAATACTCCCTCAGTGTACCCGAACAGGCCCGAAGTGTGGCGACTAGGGAATTTTCACAGTAACTTCATTGCAGTGTTAATGTAAGCCTACTTGTGATACTAATAAATAAACTTAAAAAACTCAACTTCACTAACTGGGCTATTAAACTGAATTGTTGGTTATTTATGATAGTTGTTCTTATTTGGCAAAGGACTTCATACTTCACCAGTTTTCAATGTGGTTTTTTTCTTTCTCGTTTTCTATCTCTGCTCCTCCGGTGTCTCTTCCTAGATGATGCGAATGTGGACGGGTCATATGGAGGGGAATCTACAGTTGCTCTATGTGCTATTGACTGACTGTTACATCTACCTATTGAGGAAAGGTAACTCTATCTGTTGGTGTGGCGGGCAGGGATTGGGTGTCATGTCTGAGTGAAACAATATCACCTTAAAGACCAAATCCCCACCCCTTTGTTAGCATGAAAGCTTCACAAAATCATTGTTTAAGATGACCATATAAGTCAGCTTTTCTTTTTACTATTTACTTCATCACAGCCTTTTGCAGAACAAATTCCACAATTCTGCTGCCTATGGCTTTGGCCACAAACACTTCAGCTGGAATTTTACTGTTTTGCCCGCCCAAGGCCAATGGAGAATGCCATTCTGCGAGCCTCACCCACCCTGATTCTGGGGTGGGCAAGGTGGTAAAATTTCGGCCTTTGTGTTAATTGTGTAGCTGGCACAAATAATGGCAACTCTGTTTTCCATATCCATGTAAGAGTTTTAACAACACCAGGTTAAAGTCCAACAGGTTTATTTGGTAGCAAATACCATTGCTACCAAATAAACCTGTTGAACTTTAATCTGGTGTTGTTAAAACTCTTACTGTGTTTACCCCAGTCCAACGCCGGCATCTCCACATCATTCCATATCGATCACAGCTATTATTTCTCAGTCCAAGATTTGTTATTTTATCAAAGATGAAAAATAGAATCCCTAAAGTGCAGAAGGAGGCCATTCAGCCCAAGATGCCTGCACCGATAACAATCCCACCCAGGCCCTATGCCTGTAACCCCATATATTTACCCTGCTAATCCCCCTGACACTAAGGGGCAATTTAGCATGGCCAATCCAGCTAACCCGCACGTCTTTCAGACTGTGGGAGGAAACCAGAGCACCCGGAGGAAACCCACGGGGAGAACGTGCAGACTCCACATAGACAGTCACCCGAGGCCGGAATTGAACGTGGGTCCCTGGCGCTGTGAGGCAGTAGTGGTAGCCACTGTGCCTCCGTGCCACCCCAAAAATGTGGGTGAGTCGGAATAAACCGCCTTGCAAATGGGGAAATGTCTGTTACCCTTCATGAATGAATACCCTGCCATCATCATACTGAGACCACTTGAGAGAGATGATGGAAAAAAGAAAGACTGGCAACC
This sequence comes from Mustelus asterias, assembly GCF_964213995.1. NCBI lineage: Eukaryota > Metazoa > Chordata > Chondrichthyes > Carcharhiniformes > Triakidae > Mustelus > Mustelus asterias. The sequence goes on from NC_135822.1 coordinate 24,990,298, forward strand.
ACGGAGCTGTACACAGTAAGAATGTTGTGTTTTCAATTCTGGTGGGAGAACATGGGGCTTGCAAAGAAAAGCGCAGCTTACAAAAAAGGCCTCAGAATCCTGATGGTTGGATGAGTTGTGTGTAAATGAGAAGAGTAAAAGTTCCTGCATTGTTCAGATTGTCTCCAACTTAAAGCTTAATGTTATACATGGATGGAATTGTGTAATGGAGAAGCTGGTTGGGTTGTTACAGTATAAAGAGTGCTGTGAATTGGATTAATTGTCTAACGCTATCTGTTGGTCTGTACAGGAGCTGCAGACAAGCCCTACGCCATGGAAGAAGCAGTGTCTTACAATGAGCTCGATTACGTTTCGGTGAGTTTGCTGCAGAATGCACAGATATTGGTTGTCAGCCCAGGATTGTACTAAACTTAGTTAGGATGCCCTCATCCTTTTTATTTCTGCGTTCTGCCAGCCCCCTCCACCCCAATATTCTGCCGAGGCTCTCTGATGTCTTTCGTGTGAGCTGTAACCGCTCGTGCTGGGTGCTGGAGGCTTGCTGGCACATGCAGGATTGAATACCAACAAGCCTGTGCCTTCAGGATAAAATTGGATGGGGGAAATGGCTGTAAAATTCAGCTGTTGTGTGTACCGTGCAGGATCCAATTGCGGATCGGTGGCAAACCTGTCTGTAATGTACAAATGTTATTGTGAAGCTGAAGCAGATAATTCCTTCAGCTGTGTTGGAGAGAAGGATTGCTGTCTAGCAGGTGGTCCAAAAGATGGAGTATATCTGCTTATTTTTGGAGGGCAATAATAAATAGAAATGACACACAAGCTGAATGTACCGCATATCACCCGCCATGTAGTTCCAAGAGATGGTGGTGGTAGTGATGTTTGGAATGAAGACAAGTTAATTTTTTACTGGTTCCTGCACATCTAGAAAGCCTTCATAAACCATGCAGAATGCTGTATGAGAGCAGATTTCATTCTGTTCACTTTGGTCTAATTTTGCAAAGCCGCTTTCGTTTCTTTTTTGTGAAAACAATAAGCAGGAAAATAAGGATCCTGCAAAGCTTTATTGTAGAGCATTACAGTGTAACAAGTGTTCTCTTGTAATTCCCAGTGTAATTTTCCCCTACGTTCCCGTGCTCGGGTAAGTTGTGCTGCTGGATATTCCAGCCTCATTCATGACCTGCTGTGTTTTACTCACTCTTCACTATTAAAGGTGGGGCTCGGTCAGCAAACCATTCAGCTTGTCTGCACCAATCGGCGGAGGCAGTTCCTGCTTGACACAGCGGACGAATCTCTTACAGAGTAAGTGCAAATCGTGGTTATTGTAAACAGTGCGTTACCTCCATATTCCTTCATTTACCTGCCCCAAACATTGTGATCATGAATCATCTACAATCATGCAGCAGTTGCATTTGGATGTTGTGTGCCCCATTTGATTCTTGTGTTCGTACAAGGTACCTCCATGTATTTGGGTTTAAAATACATATTGGACTTGCCTGCTGCTTTCAATCAAACTCTGTGTGTTTAATTGCATTATCTTAAGCCTCAAACGTAACTTGTAATGATGCTGCCAATGGCCACTCTCCCAGCTGCCTTGTCACTAGCTTTTAATGCTTTTCTCAAGAGTTTTGAGGTTATAGATTAGGAACCGTAGTACACTGTTTAGGTCCATGGGTCTGATCAACCATTTATTGAAATCATGGCTAATCAGTGCTCTAATTCCATATATGTCTTTGTTCCTTATCCATTTGACATCTTTGGTTAACAAAAATCTATCAATGTTAAAATTAACATTGTTCTACAATGATGCCAGATCAAGAGTTCCAAACATTGCTTGTATAGGATAGAGGAAGATCAGACTCAACCCTACTGATGCCCACCTCCACAAATAACACATTGGCCCTCAAAATCTAAGCTTGCATATGCAACTTGGATGAGGCATCGGAGGGTGGTTGGCACCTAAGGAACTCTATCCATGTATGTCAAAGCCTTTAGGACTGGAGGGAAGAAGATTGGATGGGCAAAGGGACCTGCTGATTTATACCATGTGTATCATCAGTAGCAACTGGTTATAGTCGTGTGAATAATGTACCTATAACACTAAAGGCATGTGCCTATAACTGTAGTTACCATGGCTTATTTAGTCACAAGTTTTATTTCTGCACCAGTTATACAGTGTATATTTTTATTTTCCTGATGTTTAGGTTTTTCCTCACTGCTTTGAGATCGGCCATGATTAAGGGCTGCAGAGAGCCTCCATATCCCAGCATCCTTACAGATGCAACCATGCAGAAACTGGCACTAACCAAATTTGTGGCCCAAGAATCAAGATGTGAGGTAATGTGGTAACCGAGCTGGATTATATTCTGCCTGATGGTGTCATTTTGGGTTTCTCTGCTGTTAAACTAGCAATACTGGTGTTTACTGTTCAGTATTGAAGAAGTTTATGCCCATGTGCAGTAAGACCTGGACAACATTTCAGGCTTGGGCTAATAGTGGGCAAGTAACTTTCACACCACGCAAATGCCAGGCAATGACCATCTCTAACGAGAGAGAATCTAACCATCTCCTCTTGTTCAAATACATTACCATGACTGAATCCCCCCCACTATCAACATCCTGGGGATTAGCATTTACCAGCCATGTAAATGCTGTGGCTACAAGAACAGGTCAGAGGCTGGGAATTCTGCAGAGAGTAAGTCACCTCCTAACTTGTCAAAGTCTGTGCACTGTCTACAAGGCACAAGTCAGGCATATAATGGAATACTCGCCACTTGCCTGGATGAGTAAAGCTCCAACAGACACCATCAAAGACAAAGCAACCAGCTTGGTTAGCAACCGATCCACCACTTCCAACATCCATTCCCTGCACCACCACCACGCAGTGGCAGCAGTGTGTACCATCCACAAGATGCATTGCAGGAACTTACCAAGGCTACTTCCACAGCACCTACCAGGCCCATGACCTCGACCACCTAGAAGGACAAGAGCAGCAGATGCAGAGGAATACCACCATCTGCAGGTTCCCCTCCAAGCCACACTCCGTCCTGACTTGGAACTATATTGCCATTCCTTCACTGTTGTTGCGTCAAACTCCTGGAAATCCCTTCCTCACAGCATGGACTGTAGCAATTCAAGAAAGTGGCTCACCAGGGGCAATTAAGCATGGGCAATAAATAATGGCCCACATCCATTAAAGAATTTTTTTAAAAGTCAAACAACACAAGATTGAGCACGAGGGCTACGGCTCCTTCAGGTCTTACATAGAAATACATAGAAACCCTACAGTACAGAAAGAGGCCATTCGGCCCATCGAGTCTGCACCGACCACAAACCCACCCAGGCCCTACCCCCATATCCCTACATATTTACCCACTAATCCACGCATCTCAGGACACTAAGGGCAATTTTTAGCATGGCCAATCAACCTAACCCGCACATCTTTGGACTGTGGGAGGAAACCGGAGCACCCGGAGGAAACCCACGCAGACACGAGGAGAATGTGCAACCTCCACACAGACAGTGGCCCAAGCCGGGAATCGAACCCAGGTCCCTGGAGCTGTGAAGCAGCAGTGCTAACCACTGTGCTACCGTGCCGCCTGATGGGAGGGGGACAGTTAGGGCTCCCTTTCATTGAAGATGAAATCTGACCTTAGCGATGGGACAGTGAGTGAGGTGGGAAAGAGAAAACAAGTTGGGGCAGGAGGGGTTGTGACTGAGAAACCAAGGCCTCTAGTGCAGACACCACCAAAGTTGTGGTAAATTAGCATCAATGAAATAACAAAAGCTTGATGTTTAAAAAGGAACTGGGAGGAAATGAGAACGAAGGAGATAGGAGATGTTGCAGCTTTATGATCTTGTATTAGACAAGGCAGTGATGTATCAGAATGCAGAGAAGATGATGATGCATTGGAACGTATTTGAAAATGGAAGGTGGCAATGAGGCAACATGGAAACTAGAGGGAAGAAGTTGTTTTCTGTGCACTTGCCTGCTTTCCACCAGTATTGTTGCATCTGTTGCTGTGCCTGACTCTCGTGGATGTGTTTATAGGTGTCTGAAGTCACCATCCATCTGTACAGTTTGATTCACTGGGAGGATCCCATGGATGTAACAGCAGGGCCTCAGAGGAACCTCTACATGGCACATGCAAATGCAATTACAAAGGAAGGAATTCTGCATTACAAGGCTGGCACCAGTTATCTGGGCTCGCCAATCTGGAAGGCCTCCTACGTAGTCCTCAGGTGAGGCTCTCTCATCTCATCTCTGCATTGAAGTTTGCAGACTACATCCAATTCATGTCATGGTTGGGATCTGTTAACCTGTTAGATATATTTAATGAGAAGGCTTTTTTAAATGCCTTATATGCAGAACGCTACGGAACAGAGGGATCAGGGTGTCTTAGTACATGAATCACAAAAGGTTAGCAGGCAGGTACCGGAACTGAGTAAAAAGTCATATGTAACATTGATTGCAAGAGGAATGGGATATGTAAGTAGGGAAGTTTGCTAGTTATTTCGAATGTTGAGGACTATGTTAAATGCTATCCAATTACTTGTGACATAAATTCAAAAAATATTGAGCCAGCATTGTACTTCCATCCAAGTAATTACATTATAGGAAAGTTTGAATGTTATGAAACAAAATGATGCATGTGATTACACGGACTTTGCTGGGAAATGGAAATTGTTTTCATTAGAAAGAGATCTGTTTGGGGGCAAAAGATTGTACATGACCCATCTCTCCATGTCAAAGGAAGGAAATGCATGTATTGAAGGTAATCCAGCAAAGGTTCAGTGGATTGGTTCCTGGGGCAAGAGAGTTGTCCTCTACTGAGAGGCTGAGCAAATTAAGTTTTGAAATTTTGAACAGTGAGAGATGATCTAATTGAAACGTGCGAGTTCCTGAAGGAGCTTGACAGAGCAGCCACTGAGAGGCTGTTTTCCCTGGTTGGGAAACCAAGAACATCGCGTGGCCCCAAAATAAGGCTCTGATGAAGAGTCATCTAGAGTGGAAAGTTGGCTCTGTTTTCTCTCCACACATGTCACGGTAAGAGTTGATCGTTTAGGACTGAGATGAGAAATGCCTTCATGCAGAAGGTAATGGATCTTTAACATTGCCAGAGGGTTGTAAATGCTCCATCATTGAGTATCTTTAAGACTGAATTGGACATCGAGGGATATGGGGAGCAGGCAAGAAAATTGAATTGAGGTAGAAGGCCAACCATTCAATAGTGGAGCTGACCCAAAGGACCATGTGGCTTCTATTTCTTATTTTCTCTAGTCAATATTTCTGTTATCATTGTGTTGAGGAAAGTAGCAGCCTGTGCCATTGTGTTAATGCAGTTGTTTTATTCCTGCAGCAACGGGATCCTCTATCAGTATCCCGACAGGATAGATGTGACACCGCTTATGTCAGTAAACTTGGCGTAAGTACTCCCGTGGTGAGGTTGTGCACTTGGTTCTGTTTTCATCCTGCTCTCTTGATTCTGTGGGGGTGGGTGGATGCCCATTCACGGTGCTGGTAGGACGCACACAGGAAGGTACAAATCAGAATTATCCCCCCCAGACAAGCTGTTGAACTTGGCGACTAATTGAAAATTTCAACAGTAAGATTGATGGAGATTTGTTAGGCAATGTAGTACGGTTGTGGAACCAAGGCAGATAATTGGAATGAAGATACAGATCAGGCATGATCTAATTGAATGGGACGCCAGAATTGAGGGACTGAACCACCTACTCAGTTCCTAGTAAGCAAGTCCAATCCCCAGCATTACTAAGTTGCTGCAGCTAGGACCAAGATTGCTTCAGATTTGAGCTCGTGAACTGGGATAATTTGTATGTCAACACTATGTAAAATGTAGCTGAGTTAGCAAGAGAGAGAGGGGCTAACTAATTTAAGATGATGAGTAGCAGAGCTGACAGACCAGGGGGGCTCTGGGTTCAGTGCACTGGTCTCAGCAGCTTTGCTACTTTTTCATGAAGTGTGAAGCCAGGAGGGGGCAGCTGAACCTGGACAAACAGTTTGGGAGCCATAGAAGTAATTGGAACACAAACTGCAAAAGGATGGAACAATGGCAGAGGAAATTTAATATGGGTAATTTGTAAAATACTGCAAATAAAACACAGGGGACATAACACTTCACGAATGGTTTTGAAATACGAATGAAGTTGAGCAGTCTGGGATTGTCAGTTGACCCGATATGCCAATCCTTGGAGAAAAGTAACCACAAAAACCAATGGAATACTGAATTACATAACCAAAGCTCCCGGATGCCCCACTCGAACTGTAGTGCCCTGACCAGACCACACTATTTTGAGTACTAGTCACCTGAGACAAGAGACATTCAGGTTGTGGAGATTACACAGAGAAGTGCTTCAAGGCTGACCCCCTTGTGTCAATGGCACTCGAGAGGAAAGATTTGGGAAACATGAGCTTATCGGGAGACAGCTGAGTAGGGGACCTTACTGAGTGTATGAATTAGGAAAGAAACTAGAATATTGGTATATACCGAATCCTGATGACAGGACAAGGCAGCTTTGGTTCAAACTTGCAAAAGGCTGATTTATCACTGATACCACAAAGTACCTTACACAGAGTGATCAACATATTTACTAGACTTCCAGGTGGAGTCAAAAACCCTGGAATTATGGAAAATTGGAATTTTTGGAATTCCAGTTATTGGCACAATGGAACTTTCTTGGTGAATTAACCATGACTGGCCGCCTCCATCTTGTGATCCCATGAATTAAGAACAGCCACTTCAGCACCGATTTGAGTTTATTGGACTTGCAGAAACAAAAATGTATTTGTGTATTTTGTATCTTGATAATTGGAAGGACTCCAGATCTCTGTGGCAAAAGCTGTATCGATCTCCTGCAGGTCCCAGATCTTCTATCCATTCCTGTTGTTAGGCTGTTTTAGCACAGTCATGCTGACTCTGATGGATCTCCCTTGCTGTTTATATTGTAGTGGAGAACAATGTGGAGGCTGTCGCAGGTCCAGCACAACAGAGCGACCCCACACATTCCAGGTGATTCTGACAGAGCGACTGGCTTTGGAACTAAGTGCTGAGAATGAGGAGGAGATGGCAGACTGGATGCAGCACCTCTGCCAGGCAGTCTCAAAAGGGGTGAGTGAGCTTGAATTGCTGTGAGCTCCCAGTCACAAAAAGCACTGGGCGATTGAATAGGATAGGCTGTAATGGTCTTTATTTATTGTGTTCCACCTACTTTGGGCTTCATTCTGTAGTGTTTAAAGTTTATTTATTAGGGTCACAAGTAGGCTTACATTAACACAGCAATGAAGTTACTGTGAAAATCCCCTAGTCACAACATTCCGGCGCCTGTTCAGGTACACTAAGGGAAATTTCAGCATGGCCAATGCACCTAACCAGCACATCTTTCGGACTGTGGGAGGAAACCCACGCAGTCACAGGGAGAATGTGCGGACTCCGCATAGACAGTCACCCAAGCCGAGAATCGAACCCGGGTCCTTGACGCTGTGAGGCAGCAGCGCTAACCACTGTGCCACCGTGCCGCCTTGTAACTGGGAGCATTCGATACTGTATTTCTACCTGCAAAAGAATGTGCCTTCTACTAATGGAGATTCTTTATTCTTGCTCTCCAAGTCTAGTGTATAGTCCACAGGCACTGGACATACTCCAGTATCTCACACACATGGCCATTCTTCATTGTAAAATCAGATAGTAACTGGTGGCATATTAGGTTAAGATATCAAAACCAACCCTAATCCTGTCCTTGCCCAATGTCCAGACACTTGCGCTTTATCAGGAATCGCTGGATACTGATCAGAAGTTAGGGTCGCCAGGGTTTGTAAAGATCCATGGGTCTGCTGTTCTAGCTGAGATCAACTAATTCAGCCCTGAGGTCAGTCGGTATTACCCTGAGGGAGACTTTTAAGCTTTTGAGGGAAGTGGGGCAGTTGGAAATTCTACTTTTTGACTTTTAAAGAATGTGTAGTCTGTATCATCCTTTGATCTGCAGTAAATGATGACACAAACATAAAATGCAGAGATTTGCTTTTCCCGACTTTGGCAACAGTCAGGGTGGAATGAATGCACTGACACTGCCTATTCTGATGGGTTTATAGATCATGTACAATTTTTCTCTATTCTACATTGGGGGTAGGATTTTTCAGCTGTGCTCACCCCAAACTGGAAAATCCTGCCCGAGGTCAATGGACCGTTGCATGATCCGCCCCTGCCCGCTACGATTCCTGTGGTGGGTGGGACGGGAAAACCCCCTCCCCAGGACTTTCAGGTGAATAAATGCAACTGCTGTTGGACAACCACTGCACTGATTGCCTGGGCAATAATAGACATGATTTCATTGCGATCTCGCAAAATAATTTGCTTAGTCCCTCCTGCTCTGCCCAGAGGCTCAATTCTCTCTATCAGGTAACTTGGCATTATCTGCTGTTGGCTTTCAATACTTTTAAGTACCCACAAATTCATCTGTGAACTGGAGACAATGGTGTGTAATAATGACTTGTGTTAAATAACAAATTTATGGTGTCATTCCTATCATTTGACTATGCGCCAACTGCCATGACAGAATCCATGGTGAACTTGATCCTTGACTAGAGGGGAGAGACTGATATTGGAGATTTTTGTGTCTGCACTCTGATGTTTTTTTGTTTGCAATCGAATTAAAAATAGCCACAAGTTCCCTCTTGTTATGCTAGCTGTTTTCATTATATTAACTGTTGTGTTGTCAGATCATTCCTCAGGGTGTTGCACCCTCTCCATGCATCCCATGCTGCCTTGTCGTGACTGACAGGATGGTGTTTACATGTCATGAGGACTCTCAGACCAGCTTCTTCCGATTACTGGGAAGCACTGAGCTAACTAATGTCAGCAGTGTCTCCACCGGCCCCAGCAGAGAGTACTGTCTGATGGTGAGTAACAGTGTAACATCCTATACTTTGAACTTCCCTGTTAGAAAATGTTTTGTTTTTTTGCAAATTTTTGTCCCTGCCTCTGTTCCTAAGCTGCTCACTGTTGCTGTGGTACCACGATGTGGAGATGCCAGCGTTGGACTGGGGTGAACACAGTAAGAAGTCTCACAACACCAGGTTAAAGTCCAACAGGTTTATTTGGTAGCAAATACCATAAGCTTTTGGAGCGCTGCTCCTTTGTCAGATGGAGTGGAAATGTGCTCGGTACCATCCCATAGGTGTCAGTCCCATAGGTGGTATTCCTAGTTTACGGTATGGTGGTGGAGTGGGAACTAATCCTTTCTTTACAACTCAGTGGGAAAACTATCCAGAATGTTAGAGATTTTAAGATTATGGCTCCAGTCCTCCAGTTCAGTGCTGTGTCTACACCTTGTTGTAGCCTGTGTTGAGTCAGTTGGTACAGAATGAAGGGACAGTCCTAGTCATTACAGCTTTGAAAATTTTCCTTCCTACTTTTCCAGATCAGACACTAATAGATTTTGACCTATTATTTCAGGATCTCTGAGCCACGAGAGCTGCCATGTAACTTTCCTCATGCCTGTCTGTAACCATTCACTGGGCGCATAGTGAAAGATAACTTACCCTTCCTCCCAGGTGTGAAGTGTCTGCTCTGGTTATGATCAGAATGCAGCACATAAGAATTACAGGCAACCCTGCTCCATGGTACAGTGCTGTGGGACTTGAATGCTGTGGTATTATGCTCACGTGTTTGTTTTTTTAATACTCATTGCACCGATGAAGCCCTGCCAGTGTGGTTGGTTCAGCTGAATAACCCAATTATTATTGTGTTGAATTCGCGATAATAACTTTATTTTGAAATTAGCAATTTAGCCTGAGGGCGTCAAAAGAAGGAATATACAGTCCAGCAAAAAACTGTCATTAGATATTGCACTTTGAAAGGACAAACCAAAGTAGAATGTACAGGGTAAATGGTAGGACTCTGAAGAGTGCAGTTGAACAGAGGGATCTGGGAATACAGGTACAGAATTCCCTAAAAGTGACGTCACAGGTGGATAGGGTCGTAAAGAGTGTCTTTGGTACATTGGCATTTATAAATCGGAGTATCGAGTATAAAAGTTGGAGTGTTATGGTAAGGTTATATAAGGCATTGGTGAGGCCGAATTTAGAGTATTGTGTACAGTTTTGGTCACCTAGTTACAGGAAGGATGTAAATAAGGTTGAAAGAGTGCAGAGAAGGTTCACAAGGATGTTGCCGGGACTTGAGAAGCTGAGTTACAGGAGAGAGATTGAATAGGTTGGGACTTTATTCCCTGGAGCGTAGAAGAATGAGGGGAGATTTGATAGAGGTGTATAAGATTTTGATGGGTATAGATAGAGTGAATGCAAGCAGGCTTTTTCCACTGAGGCTAGGGGAGAAAAAAACCAGAGGGCATGGGTTAAGGGTGAAAGGAGAAAAGTTTAAAGGGACTATTAGGGTGGGCTCCTTCACGCAGAGAGTGGTGGGAGTGTGGAATGAGCTGCCGGATGAAGTGGTAAATGCGGGGTCACTTTTAACATTTAAGAAAAACTTGGACGGGTTCATGGATGAGAGGGGTGTGGAGGGATATGGTCCAAGTGCAGGTCAGTGGGACTAGGCAAAAAATGGTTCGGCACAGACAAGAAGGGCCAAAAGGCCTGTTTCTGAGCTGTAATTTTCTATGGTTCTAGTTTTTACAAGTCAGCTGAAAACTTGGTCAGCTTGCAGTCAGAACCAATTGGCAACCACACAATAAATAGCTTCTAATAGATTTCCTCCACAGTCAGGAGCATTGGAAAGAACAGAAGTAGGACATTCAACTCCTCGCCCGTTCTGTGTTTCCGTTAGATCAGAGGTGGCCTGTATCTCAACACCATCTACTTGTTTGCAGGAGGAATGTGAAAGAAGAGCTGTATTGTAAATTGGATATAAAACTCTGTTCGACAAAAAAGTATTCTGTAACTGTTCAAATACACCCACCATTCACTAATAATCTAATATCCCATAAAGGCTAATCATCTCCTATGCACAGCTTTCTAGCACCCTATCCTCATTTATTCCATTGTTTCTCAAATTATATTCCAGGAGCTGTCCGACGATCAGAAGTCTCCTCCTTGGTTCCTGTATTTCAGTTGTGCTGAGGAACTGCAACGTTTTCTTGCTGCATTGAATGGTGCTTGGAGGAAGATCTACCAGGTGAGCTGAAAATGTGCAGAATATTTAACCTACCTGCAACAGTATTGAGCAATATTCCACCTGCCACAGCACGCTCTCTTACAGAGAGAATCACTCCTTGCCCTTTATGAGGTCACCAAGTTTTAAACGATCCACCAGGAGGAGCTCCCCTGATGACAGCAGATTAATGTGTAGTCTGGTCGTGAGCATTAAAAACAGGGAAAGTCTCCAATTCAGTCCTGCATGGAGTTGGTGGCTGACCTCAGCTGTAATTATTTGATTTGATTTATCACTGTGACATGTACAGTGAAAAGTATTGTTTCCTGTGCTCTATACAACCAAAAGCATACCATTCATAGAGTACATAGGGTGCAGAATGTAGTGTTACGGTCATAGCTAGGGTGTAGAGAAAGAATGTGGCACTTTATTTAGCCTCAAATGCCACTCTTCCACCCACCCCCCGCTGCACAACTTAGTGGGTTTGAGATGAGAAATAGTTGGCCTGGTTCCTGCTCATAATCGTTCTTCCAGTATCTCCAACTGTAAAGGTGCATTTGTATGGCCATCGGATGAAGTTTAGACTTGATATGCCGCTTGCTTTTATTAATGTTTCCGCATTCTGACTTGTGCTGACTGTCCTTTTCAGGTGGATCTACCTCGGAAAGCACTTCAGGATCCCTCCATTCAGAAGAAATGCGATGATGCAGTCCTGCTTATTCGGACCACGTGGCAGCGAAGCGACAGTTTATCCCGAGGACGTGCCGAGCGTGATCCATGGTGTTGAACGCCTTGGAACCCTGGCCATTTGGCACGAAAATACTACAGTCACCACTCGCTCACTTCTAAGATTCCCGATGTTGTATCTGACTGAATGCACAACGATGCTGGAGGTATGGAGAGGAATGCAGGAGGTGTGAAGAAAATGGTACCAATCCAAAGGTGCAAACCCACAAGTCTCTGGAAATGCCTCAACAACGTCAGTTACTGGAAATGGTGGAGAGGAGAGAAACAGAAGAGATCTTGAATGAAAACCGTAGCAAATGTGCTTCCACACTTCAGATTGTGAAACGTCTTCATTCTCAACGAATCTCTGGCTTCAGTAAGAAGTATTCAATGACTATCCCATCTCTGAAAGCTTGTGGTCTAACTGCATGAGTATCTCCTGCAATAAGAGTTTTTGTAAAGAGACTATTGGGCAAAATCAATTTCTTTCTTTCTTGAGTGAGGTACAACGACTAGTCTACAAGGGAGCGTGAGAAACACTTCTCTCCGAATCACTGCCTTTAGTTGCTGGGTGAGCCACCTTGTGCTTCTAATATGGAGCAAAGTGACCTTTTCAACGTCATTACATCCCAGCCTCTGAATAGCTGCCTTGAGCTTCAGTTGTCACATCGGTATCTGAACGAATTAGGGATTTTTTTCCTTAACATCCTTGTGGTCCTGATGTCAGTGACTAAAAAGACTGGGTCTCATCATCTGATATATAACCATCTGCATCAGGCCTTTCCAGAACTTCAGGAAGTCATTTTTATAGAATGCTTTTAATAATAGTTATGCTATTTAGATCTGACTGCACACCAGTCACTTTTCAATGGCACCCCTTAATGTTTAATCTGTAAATAAGTTTGGATAAAGTGCTCCCCTGAGGTTAGTGTCCATAACAGCTCAGATTGTGTTCTCCTTGCCAATAAATGGCGAATCTTGCACAAGGTAGTTTTCATGTTAATGGGAATTCTAGTCCAATCCAGATCTGGTGAGGGAAAAAACCCATTGCATCCTCTCCTTTAACTCCAAGCTGTAATTGATGCTGTTTAAATGAAAGTCTACCACGGCCAATTGGATTGGGATACATCAGCTTCAGACTGACAACCTTTTTACTCCACAGTCAATTGAACGGAGTTGAATATTCCCAGTATATAATCTGAAGAGTTGTATATAAGAAATGTCGGGAAGGAAAGGATTGTTGATCCCCAACTCAAAAGTACATGCTGCTGTTTGTTGGTCCTCTCTCAAATGCCAAGTTTTCTCCAGCAAGATCTTGAATATTTTCCTAAACAGTGTTCAGTAAGCTGAAGTGGCAGCTTCCAACCTGGAAGCAATTCCATTGCTGAGATTGTAGTATTGTAATAGTGTGTAAATGACAACAGCGTGCAATACCATTTACAAGAACTCTTGCAGGACAGTAATCTTTACAGCAGCGTGTCTGGAGGCCTCGTAGGCAAAGGCACCAGCTGCTGTGCCATGAACCCATACAGGCCAAAAGGCCCAGGCCTGTGCTGACCTAGCAAATCTGTTCTGTTATCTACGTAGTATAACCATATAAAGCTTTCATATTCTTTTGCTACCACTAGGTGCTATGAATCCATTCGTGCTCAATATCTCAATGTTACGTTAGCTTTTTGTAGTCTATCTCCGTTTGTCAGCTCCTGTGAATGGAGCTGTCACTGTGGGTGCTGACTTCATTTTTCCTCTTGCAATTCGCAGTTCCTGAATTCTGGAGAAATATAGCGAATGTTCTGTCTGTAAGGGGAGTTTGTGATTTGGGGAGTTAATAGTTTTGCAGTTGAATAGAAACTCACCTCTGTCTGTTAGCTTGCTAATCATGTACAGTCTTCTGCCCGAGTTGTGTACCTGCTCTGTAATTCAGGATTATGTTTCACTCCCCCCTGGTGACGAAAATTGACCAAGATTAAACTCATAAAATGGATCACCCAGAGCTGTCACCCATGGAGCCAGCATCTTTGGGGTCTTTATCACAGCAATAACCAGTGCCCTGTATCCCAGCAAGGTTCGTGCTCTCAGACTTTGTATCTTCATATAAGCAGCTTCAGGATAGGAAGGTGGGGAGTAAACTAGTTAAAGTCATTAATTCCCCTAACCAAACTATCTCACCTTCCCCTTCCTTCCATGTTTAAAGAAAGCATTAGTGGCAACCCTTCTGAAGATAATTGAGAAATATCTAATTCTTATAATCATTTTTGCAGAACTGCCCCAACTTGATTGGTGTATTGAAAGGTCACCTGATTAAATCCTGATTAGCCACGGTCAAATTGCAGAACCTGTAATCCCATTGATTTCTGCATGTTAATGGGCAGAAAGAGTTGGATTCAGTTATGGGGGAGTGAGATAAGGGAGCAAGATGCAAAGAAAACATAACAGCAAAAATCCTAAGCGGTGCATAGTGCTCGGTTTTATATGTACATAATCACAGCTATTTAAAATACAAGCATTTCAATCAATATGCATGAACATATGGTTGTTAGAGGAGAATGTTCCGGATTGTGTGATGGAGAGACTTTTCTAGGTGGACAAGTAGGTTAGGTTGACCTTCCTGGATACCCATTTGTTTATGGGTGAAGCCTTTTATTTCATCACCTTCATTTATTCGGCTGTTGGTACTTCACTCCAGCCTTGTATAGCTCAGAGCACTTTCTCAAGGCTCTCCCCAGATCTGGAACGGCAGAATGTAAATTTGTACTGCTGTAAGGTATGCACCGTTCACAGCACAAACTAACACTTTACTGATGTGCTGCAAATTGGGGTGAACTGGATTTGTCCACAGTCAAAGGAAACAGTTGATAGTACATGAGGAACAAAGCTGTCCCCTATCTGGACAGGCACTTGAACTGTGGAGTGTACTCTTACCTTTTGATGCCATGTTTCCATTTATAACGGCCAAATAGTATCATACAGCTACAGCAAAGGGCGAGAAGAGCAACAGACCTAATGCATCTAAGTAGTAAAGGCATTAAGACTTTGATAATTGTTCTGCAAAGGAACGGAGTTAACATTGGACTGTCAGTTTCCAGAAGACTGCAGGTGCAAAAATATTACAACAAAAACAGAAAATGCTGGAAAATGACCGGCCTGCTGAGATTTTCCAGCATTTTCTGTTATTGTTTTAGATTCCAGCATTTTTTTGCAGAAGTATTGCAACATTCCTGTGAGTGCCTGATCTGGGTAATAAATGTGTGCTTCACTTAGGCAGTTTAATGTGTTGCCCCGTTTTAAGGAGCTGTGGATGGCGCCATCACCTTTGTAAAACCCTAATGTTAGTCTGCAGCTGTAAATGCTACACCTGACACCAGCAGCACCAATAATCTCTCTGAAGTTGATGCATTTCACAATGTACTTTCAGTTCATTTTGTACTTATCAAAATGAAGAGCATTGGTGGTCAGTAATGGAATGCAGTATTAAAGCAGGGTGGGTCAGTGCTGCTGTCTTTTTTTTGTGATTGGGATTCCGATACAGAATTTGTGATCATTTTAGCAAACTCTAACTTCCCAATGTTTTTGGGTTTTCTTATAACAGGACTCCCTCCGAGGTATCTGTGCAGGGGTTTATTTTAGATTTTTGATTTTCTTCTGGCACTGAGATATTGTTCAGAGGTGAATGCCAGACTTCACCAATCTGTGACTCTCAGATGGGGAGGATCCCAGATTCAATCCCTGGTTCCTGCTCAGATGGTTGATCACTGGGATAGCAGTAGGGCTGCTAGAGTTTGCTTCAGTGTCATAGAATTGGAGGGTAAATCCACTGAGGTCTAAGCACCTGTCTAGCAGAGGAAAACAGCGTGTGCAGATCTTAGAGAATCTGGCTTGGCTATAATCTAGTAATGATCACTGTCTTGTCTGCCAGCGGTAAGCAGTGCGCTGATGCAATTGTACCAGAAATGAATAGTCTGTGCGGAGCTTGCACATTCTCCCCGTGTCTGCATGGGTTTCTTCCGGGTGCTCCAGTTCCCTCCCACAGTCCGAAAGACGTGCTGGTTAGGTGCATTGGCCGTGCTAAATTCTCCCTCAGTGTACCCGAACAGGTGCCGGAATGTGGCGACTAAGGGAATTTCACATTAACTTCTTTGCAGTGTAAATGTAAGCCTTACTTGTGACACTAATAAATAAACTTTAACATTGCCCATAGAATCAGAACCAGTAACTGATCAATGCTGGCCCTCAGAACTGTGCCTAGCAACACATTATGTTGGCCCTCAGGGAACTATACCCAACACTAAGTCAATGTAGCTTCATGACACTGTACCCAGTGGACTGCACGCCGGCATCCTTTGGAAATGTGCAACAGCCTTCAATAAGCTTGATCCAGTGGTGGCATTCTGACTCTCGAGTTAGGTTGTGAGTTCAAGCCTTATCCCAGAACTTGAGAGAAGAATCTTCCTCTGATGTGACACTCAGTATAGGGGGGTGCTGCATTTACGGTCTTTCAGATGAAATGTTGAATCACCACTCCACATGCCTGATTAGGGGGATGACGTTTTTTAAAGGAAAACAGTTTTTTTTTTATGACGAATGCTTGTTGTTAAACAACAACACCAAGACAAATTTAGCTGGCGATGTATCCCGTTGCTGTTTGTGTGAGCTTGCTATGCGCACATTGGCTGCTGTTTTTGCCTACATAACAGCAATGACGGCACTTCAAAAAGTTCTTCATTGGCCATGAAGCACTTCAGGACATCCTAAATTTAAAGACATGCATACAAGAACTTCCCTCCTTTCAAAGGAAGGTGAAAGATTATAAGATAAATGGAAGGGAGAAAGGTTATAATGTGAAGATTCCTGAATAAGAAACACTAATATCCTATTATACTCATTACTCATATATTGGAGCTCATAATAAAAGTCTACAATTATTTAAGGTTTTAAAAGGGATTTCGGATCATGGGTTCATCAGGTCTGGGGCCGGTTTGTAATCCCACAGAACTGAAATATGGTTAGGATGTTGGTGAGCAAAGCTGAGAGAGTGACAGGGTGGAGACGGTCTCCAGTGGGGTTGGGACTGGGTCAGATGGGTGTGAAGGGTGTAGTTTGTCATCTGTCCATATATAACCAACCGCCACCCATGCAATTACAGCGTTTGAATTTGTAGTGTACTTTGTTTGACAAGACTCATCACCTTCAAAGAAATACATGTACTACAGGGTGGCCGAGTCCTCCCCTTGAAGCCTTTATACTGTGGGGCGTCCAGTGTAACGTTGGTTATAATTTGCGGTGTGTATATGAAGGACATTTGGTCCCTACTCATTTGTTACTGAACGCACTCATTGAGTGAAATGTGCAATCCAATTGTCTCCTGATCTTTTTAATGAGATTCTAATTTTATTTACATTATAGAATTTATTGTAACTCCGATCTGGAGGACCGAGGTTAACTGATGCTAGAGATAGAAAATGCTACAGTATATGTTGAACTAGTGTGGACTAAGTTCTGTCAAGCAAGGTGAATTATCAGTGCATTTGAGTGAGGTTTTCATAAAGTGTGTGAAAATGGTTGGCTAGTAATTTTTAAAATATTTCCAAGTGCTTTGTAAACAAAAAGGCCAGTTGTTTTCCTGTTGTAGGATGTGATGTTGTCATGTTCAACCATTTCTAGTTGTGATCACATTGTGTAATTAATTACTGTGATCCATTAGCAGGATAATTGTTGTCGTTCTTGATAATCATAACTCTGCACTAAGATCCGTGGTTAATTGCTCAATGTGAGGATCTTTTATTCTCTGCCTTGGATCAGGAGGAGCTGTTTACAATCTTGCAGAGTTGGATCCAGACCGGCCTCGGACTTCTGTGGGAAAATATTTTGCCCATTATCCAATTGTTGTGGGGCTTGAGATGTGCTGAAGTTAAAACCTATACACCGCCTGGTAATGCACACGTGCAATCTTAAAAATAAAGGTACATTGCAAAACATTCAGGTGACTGCTACATAATCTGTTTACAGCAAAAAAAAAAGTTACATTATAGAAAAGTTATTCATTGTATTTAATCAAAAACAACTATAACTCTCTGCCTTGGATCCAATCTCTTATCTACACTTGTACTTTTAATTTAAATCACTTCTAAATGCCGAAAGTCGAATGATCCTAGATTGGCTGCATCTTTCAATATTGAGATCCTTACTAGTATAGCTTGTAAAGAGTTGTAACTATGAATTGCCCCCAAGTCTGAGCCCTCAATCTCAGTATGATTAGAAATGTCATGTAGTCCTAGTGTGAAAATGTTGCTCCAATGCAGCAGCAAGACTGGGAAAGGTTGATTAAAGTTGTGGTCAAGACTAATTCGTTTTTTCTCTCCAACTTCCTATTTTTAAAAGCTATAATCCCCCAAGGACCAGTAAAACATCTTAAGTTTCACTATTATAAATTTAAAAAACACATGTTCCTTCACCATAACTCAGTTGCCCTGGTCATGATAAATTAGTTTCAATTTCAATGAGAAAATATCAGCTGAATCTAACTGACTGGTGCAGGTAGATGCGTGAAAATTGGTTCTGCCCCGACACACAAAATTGAACAAAATGTATGTGTATTTTACCTCTGGGTGTAAAGTGTTGTCTCCAGCACTGGTCAAGTAAAACTCACTTGGCTCAATCTTCCTGCTGCCAATCTGCAGATGTTTACACCTTTTCACAGTAACTTCATTGCGGTGTTAATGTAAGCCTACTTGTGACACTAATAAATAAGTTCCCGGTCCTTACTATATTACTCAATGATAAAACAGAAATGAGTTGGAAGAGACTGATGCTGATCATCTATTATCACTAATATTGAATGTTACAACTTTCCATTCTTATTTGAGGCATTAATAATACGACAAGTCTTTAAGGAGACACTTCACTACTTGTACAATGTACTCTAACCTAATGGTGTGTATATTAATGTTGCAGCCTTTAGGAACCCCAGTACTAATGATGCTTATTGATGCATGTTTTGTGTTTATACAGTGTAAATGCAGTGGTTATTGTATATAATTTGTTGTAAATAGAATGGAATTAAAGGTATTGGTCTCCTTTTCCTTGGCTATGTCATTAAAAGTATTTTAATTGTTCTCTTTTTTTAAAAAGAGGGCTATTTTGGGTGGCACAGTAGCCCAGTGGTTAGCACTGCAGCTTCACATACCAGGAATCCGGGTTCGATTCCCGGCTTGGGTCATTGTCTGCATGGAGTTTGCACGTTCTCCCTGTGTCTGGGTTTCCTCCGGGTGCTCCGGTTTCCTCCCACATTCTGAAAGATGTGCTGGTTAGGTGCATTGACCTGAACAGACGCCGGAGTGTGGCGACTAGGGGAATTTCACAGTAACTTCATTGCAGTGTTAATGTAAGCCTTACTTGTGACTAATAAACTTTTTTTTTAAACTTTATTTCCATGCATTAAACATCTTGTACCAACAAATCAAATCTTTGGGAATATTCTGGGCACCTTTTCTGAAACCAAACAGAGTTAGAGTAGGTATGGTCTAGGCCCATAGTTGGGACATGTGGTTGGTGTGGAGTGACATTCTGCAACAGATGCTGTGATATCTATATTCACTCTTGGGAGTGTAAACTACTACCCATGCCCATCCCCAATCTTTGGTATTTTCACAGCCTCCATAACTTCAATATGCAGTGTCTGAAACTGGATGGTCCAGTGGGTTAGAGGTCACCAATGGGCTTTGGATTTAAATCCCGCCCAAAGTGATGGGGTGAAAGCCACTGGCTGTAAGGATCCCTGAGCTTGAAGAATTGATCCCAGTTCCTACTAGGTATGGGTCTATGGGATAAAAGTCCCTCTAATTCTATATTGACAACCTTGAGACATGGTGGCACGGTGGTTAGCGCTGCTGCCTCACAGCTCCAGGGTCCCAGGTTTGATTCCTGACTCTGCTCACTATGTGGAATCTGCACGTTCTGCCTGTGTCTGCATGGGTTTCCTCCAGGTGCTCCGGTTCCCTCTCTCAGTCTGTAAGACGTGGTGCTGGTTAGGTGCATTGGCCATACTAAATTCTCCCTCAGTGTACCTAAACAGGCGACTAGGGGATTTTCACAGTAACTTCATTGCAGTGTTAATGTAAGCCTACTTGTGACTAATAAAGTTTTAAAAACTTAAACTTAAAAACTTAAACAATTACAAGCTGATGGGTGTGAGAAATGGAAAAAAAAGTCCTGTTGCAGTAGAGGGTACTCTGGTTGGAGCAGATATATATTGGTACGGTGTTGAGGAAGCTTTAATGTGTGCTTGACTGGTGTGCAACTCCCTTTTTTGAAAAAAAACAAATTGAAGTCCTCCAGTTGGCTGATTCACCAACCACTAGAAGGAGCCCCTCTATTTGCCCCCAACATATCAAGAGTTTTTATAACCTCTGATAGATCTTTGGGGGGGGGGGGGGGGGGGGGAGAACGTCCCATCTTTTCAAATGCTTCACCATAAATATTGTGTTCTAGTGAATCTTGCCTTTTGCTGGGGGTGTTACCTGTTATTGGCAGGAAGCCTGAAATTGTAAATGTTCCATTCCCAGCACACTAACATTCAACAGGTGTTTGAACAGATCAATGAATTTCTCCCTCGCGGATGTGCTGCCTTGAGAAGATGGGATAACTAAAGAATCAGTGTCTCAAGTGTGAGTTTAAAGAATCCTATAACAGTAAAGGGAAGAAGACTGAAGATTCACTGGAATAATACCAGAAAGAACATTTGAAAATATAGGGCATGATTTTCAAGGATCTGTTTGAAAATTCTGATGTGTTGAAGGATAGTAGTGAAAAAGTGAATAGGGAAGGCAGCGCGGTGGTTGGCACTATTGCCTCAGCACCAGGGACCTGGGTTCGATTCCCAACTTGGGTCACTGTCTGTGTGGAGTTTGCACCTTCTCCCCATCTCTATGTGGGTTTCCTCCGGGTGCTGCGGTTTCCTCCCACACTCCAAAGATGTGCTGGTTGGGTGCATTGGCCATGCTAAATTCTCCCTCAGTGTTCCCGAACCGGTGCCGGGGTGTAGCGACTAGGGGATTTTCTCAGTAACTTCATTGCAGAGTTAATGTAAGCCTACTTGTGAACACAAACTTTAAATAGGTGAAGGAAAGGATTGAGAGAGTGGATAAGGAATGAGAGTGGGTGAAATTGGGAGTGGATAGGGAATGAGAGAGTGAATAGAGATTGAGAGTGGGTAGAATTGCCAATGGCTAGGATAGGGAATGAGAGAGTGGGTAGGGATTGAGGGTGAGTAGAGTTGGCAGTGGATAGTGGTTGAGAGAGTGAGTAGGGAATGAGAGTGGGTGAAATTGGGAGTGGATAGGGAATGAGAGAGTGAATAGATATTGAGAGAGTGGATAGAATTGGCAGTGGATAGGATAGGGAATGAGAGAGTGGGTAGGGATTGAGAGAAGGGGATAGGAATGAGAGAGTGAATAGATATTGAGTGGATAGGATAGAGAGTGGCTGGATTTGGGAGTGGATAGAGAGAGTGGTTACGAAGCCGCTCTGCTTTTCCATTGGTGACAGTGTTGGGGGTGTGAGTGCTCTGGGCGTTGCTGGCTGGTGATTGATGTGTCCCCGGCTCCCGGTGCTGGGAGCGGTGTGCCGGGCTCCAGCCCTCCCGATACTGGGCGCACTATCCCGGGCTGAAGCCTCCGTGGCCTCCCGGGCTTCAGCAGCGGGCGATGCAGCAGCAGCAGCGGTGCGGCCGGGCGCTGGACTTCGCTCTGGGCGGCGCGGCGGCGGCCGGAGCCTGTGTGCTGACCAACCCGCTGGAGGTGGTGAAGACTCGGATGCAGCTGCAGGGCGAGCTCCGAGCCCGGGGCTCCTACCCGCGGCTCTACCGCAACGCCTTCCACGCCCTGGCGCTGATCGGCCGGGAGGACGGGCTGCTCGGACTGCAGAAGGGGCTGGGGGCGGCCATCCTGTACCAGGCGCTGATGAACGGCGTTCGGCTCGGTGCCTACTCGCGGCTGGAGGCGCTGGGTTTCACCCGGGAGCAGGGCGGCAGGGTCAGCCCCAGCTGCAGCATCGCGGCCGGGGCAGCGGCGGGGGCTCTGGGCGCTGTGGTGGGCAGCCCTGCCTATCTGGTGAGTTAGTGTCACATCCAGTGGTTTGTGTTGTGACACCTGCTCCTGTTTCCCTTCCCCTGTGTGTGTGTCTGAGACAAGGCCACTGACCTGAAACCCTAAACTCCACTGGTGGAGACCTTCCAGCACTTTCTGTTTTTGTTTCAAACCTCCAACCTCTGCTGTCTCTTTCTGTAAACTGGGCAATCTGCCCAGCTATTCCTGGACAGAGTGGCAGAGATGCCAACACTGCTTGTTAATGCAATAACACCACCCTCAGTCTAGTTGAGCCAGTAGGTCAAATCCCCCCTTTTTTTTGTTATTGTCCTGAGCTCCCAGGATTGTTAAAAGCAAAATCCTGTGGGTGCTGGAATCTAGTCCAGAAGTAGGATTGTCTTCCATGTATGGAGACCCTGAATTGGATTCAATAGGATTTTGAATTTTGGTTTTTGGAGCAGGCAAGGAATGGATTTGGGATTGCAGAAACAAGAAATGCTGGAAAATCTCAACAGGTCTGACAGCATCTGTGGAAAGAGAGGAGAGCCAACTTTTCGAGTCTGGATGACCTTTTGTCAGAGCGAAGTTGGATTTAGGTTTACCTGGTCCAATCTGAGCACTGCTTTGTAACATTAAGAATGGGGTTTTAAAAAAGGTCATAGTTTGAGGATAAGGGGTAAACGTTTTAGAACTGAGGTGAGGAGAAATGTCTTCACCCAGAGGGTGGTGAATGTGTGGGATTCACTCCCACAGAAAATAGTTGAGGCCAAAACGTTGTGTAATTTCAAGAACAAATTAGAGATAGCGCTTGGGACTAAAGGGATCAAAGGGAGGGTGGATCAGGATATTGAATTTGATGAATCAGCCATGATCAAAATGAATGGCAGAGCAGGTTCGCAGGACCGAATGGCCTACTCCTGCTTCTATTTTCTATGCTACTATGAAACAAGAACAGAAAATGCTGGAAAATCTCAGCAGGTCTGACGGCATCTGTAGAGAGAGAACGTTTTAAGTCAGGATTGGGGCATCTTGACTCCAAATGTTGGCTCTAATCTCTCTCCACAGGTTTATTCTCCCCACATAGGGCGAGATGTTAAAAAAAAGGTCTTGTTTTAAAACCAGCTTTGGCCAGAGTGGGATTGGATGGCGATTGTTGGGGTTAAATCGGATTGATATTCGCTTAGCATCTGGGGATGTCGCCTGGTAAAGAAACTGAACAGAAATGAATCAAAACTGCATTGTTGGTGTCAACGGAATCCATATCAAAGCCTGCGGTGATCTTCGCACTGCAGCCCTGTTCCGCTGTTTAAACAACTATTATCAGTTACTTGAACTTTGCTTTATTAATATACTTCATTGCAATTGACCCGCTGAGTGATAATTTTGTGCAATTTGCCGCTATGAACTGTGATTAGTTGATATTATCTGAGTTGGGACACTTTAGAAACACGCCCTCCCATATCATTTAACCTGGACTTCCACCGGTAAAGGAACCTTTGAAACGGCAGCGTGTCTTGCTGTTTAATCTGTAATTATTTTATTAATGTAATGGGGAGATCGTGGGGCGGGGGAGAGGGGGGTCAAAGATGGCGAGACAATTTCACGCCACCGTCTTATGATCTCGGAAAAGGAAAATACCAAAATGTTTGTGAACCTCATAGCTCCAAACTGACCTCCCAAAGTTCCACCCCAAATCCTCCAACACACCGATGTCAAACCCCACATCTTCCTTTCCAATTTACCAACACTCTGCCATCTCTCCCTCATTCCCCAATCCCTTACTCTTCCATTCTGAGCCACCGGCTGCCTGGAGCATCTCTGTAAGAAGTTTTACAACACCAGGTTAAAGTCCAACATCTCTGCCAGCACCATTCCCGCTTTGAAAAGCCTGCAATCTAGCACCACGCTTCACTCAGTGAGGTCCCAATTCCCATTCTAATCTGCTGTTTTGCTAAATAAATACCTTGGGGCATTTTGCTTTGTCGTTCTGTGCCAGTTGGACCAGTGGAAAATATTTGACTCCTGTGGTCACATGCCAAACACCGATGAACAATTCAGTTCATTTGAAGGGCGCTGGTTCGATCATGGA
Organism: Mustelus asterias; assembly: GCF_964213995.1. NCBI lineage: Eukaryota > Metazoa > Chordata > Chondrichthyes > Carcharhiniformes > Triakidae > Mustelus > Mustelus asterias. Next base: position 25,014,315 of record NC_135822.1, read on the forward strand.
CCCGGAGAGGACAGAGAAGATACTGCCCTGTGTAGTTAGTGGGAATAGTCAGCTTTGCCCTATTTTGGGTAAACTTAATCAGCTTTATGATGCACTAAGTTTTTGAAGTGACTATTCCCCTGAAATTGTTCTAATATAGTAAAGTTTATTTATTAGTCACAAGTAGGCTCACATTACACTGCAATGGAGTTACAGTGAAAATCCCCTAGTTGCCACACTCCGGCGCCTGTTCGGGCACACTGAGGGAGAATTTAGCACCTAACCAGCACGTCTTTCGGACTGTGGGAGGAAACCGGAGCACCCGCAGGAAAGCCACGCAGACACGGGGACAACGTGCAACCTCCGCACAGACACTGACACAAGCCAGGAATCGAACCTGGGTCCCTGGCTTTGTGCGGCAGCAGTGCTAACCACTGTGACACCGTGCTGCCCTCACATTGTTCCCCTGCATTGAGGATCCCAGGAGAAGGTTCAGTTGCCTTAATTCATCATCATATACAGTGCTCTTGTACCGCAGGGCTGGCTGAGTTTATTTGCCTTGCCACCATCTTCCCTGTTTCAGCAACTCCTAAAAACATCTCTCCCCTCATTTTCTGTTTCCTGTTTTGCCCTCTTTATATTCTTGCTGATCTTGGTCAGTCTCTCTCTTGGTCCTGCATTTGTGTTTGAGAGCTGCAGGAATAGATGCTGTTGAGTGGGAGAGATGACATTAAGCAAGAGATTTTGGTTTCAAGGCTGGGCTTTACGTCTGACGATTGGCAGAAGATGGGAAGCCCGAGGAAGGTTTTTGTTTATTCAGACTAGGCAGAGGAGGACTGTTATACTTAAGAAATAAGAGGATATTGTATCATTAATTACCTCCTTCATTTGTATCAGTGTAGCCCTTTGTTCAATTAAATAAAGATTGACATCCCCAGTAGCGGTGGCTGGTGCAATGTTTGATTTGATTTGATTTATTATTGTCACATGTATTGGGACACAGTGAAAAGTATTGTTTCTTCCACACTTTACAGACAAAGCATACCATTCATAGAGTACATGGGGAGAAGGAAAGGAGAGGCTGGAGTGTTACAGTCATAGCGAGGGTGTAGAGAGAGATCAGCTTAATATAAGGTAGGTCCATTCAAAAGTCTGATGGCTGCAGAGAAGAAGCTGTTCTTGAGTCGGTTGGAATGTGACCTCAAACTTTTCTATCTTTTTCCCGACAGAAGAAGGTGGAAGAGAGTATGTCCGGGGTGCGTGGGGTCCTTGATTATGCTGGCTGTTTGGCCGAGGTAGTCAATAGATGGGAGGCTGGTTTGCATGATGACTGGGCTTCGTTCACGACCCTTTCTAGTTTCTTGCAGTCTTGGGCAGAGCAGGAGCCATACCAAGCTGTGATACGTCCGGAAAGGATGCTTTCTATGGTGCATCTGTAAAAATTGGTGAGAGTCATAGCGGACATGGTTATTGTAGCTGTCAGTGTGAAGCAGTAATTAGTGCAAGGGGCCCAGTAGCAGCAACATTTGTAAGCTGTAGTCAGTATAAGAAGCATCGTTAGTAGCTGTGTGTGTGTGTGGGGGGGGGGGGAGGGGGAAGCTATGGTAGCAGAGACCAGTGTAAGACCCAAGTAGCATGGTGAGTATAAGGAGTCCCAACAGCAGCTGGCATGAAGAACCACAGTCGCAGGGGGTCAGTTTTCCTTTTGGTATGGAGCGGGGGAGCTGTTGTGGTCACTGTGTGTGGGGTCATGAAGAATCTTCATGAAAATATTTACAAAACGCTACAATGGCCTCACATGGCGGAACACTCAAGTTGCCTCCGTTTAACTAACTGAGTGATAAATACTGCGGATGCTGGAAATCTGAATTAAAACAGAAAATGCTGCAAAAACTCAGCGGGTCTGGCAGCGTCTGTGGAGAGAGAAACAGAGTTAACGTTTCGAGTCAGGATGACTCTTCTTCAGAAATCTGAAGAAATCACAAGGACTCGAATCTCCGTGGATGCTGCTGAATCTTTCCAAGATTGTTTTTATCCTGTCCGTGTTTTCGAGTAAGTTGAACTGGTGTTAATACTGGTGTCATAGAGTCATAGAGGTTTACAGCATGGAAACAGGCCCTTCGGCCCAACTTGTCCATGCCGCCCTTTTTTTTAAAACCCCTAAGCTAATCCCAATTGCCCACATTTGGCCCATATCCCTTTATACACATCGTACCCGTGTAACTATCTAAATGCTTTTTAAATGACAACATTGTACCTGCCTCTACTACTACCTCTGGCAGCTTGTTCCAGACACTCACCACCCTCTGTGTGAAGAAATTGCCCCTCTGGACACTTTTGTATCTCTCCCCTTTCACCTCAAATCTATGCCCTCTAGTTTTAGACTCCCAACCTTTGGGAAAAGAAGACTCCCCTACATTTGGGAAAAGAATAGGTGGAATTGAAAAACAAATTTAACTGGTGTCACGGAATTCACAACAAAAATCCTAGGTAAAAGCTTTTTGAAGATTTTTCCCCTTGTGGTATTTAGGTCGGCAATGAGAATGGAACTGGTTTTATCTCTGCTATTTACAATATGTGGTGCACAGTGGCACAGTGGTTAGCACTGCTGCCTCACAGCGCGAGGGACCCGGGTTCGATTCCCGGCTTGGGTCAGTGCCTGTGCAGAGTCTGCACGTTCTCCCCATGTCCTCCGGGTGCTCCGGTTTCCTCCCACAGTCCAAATGACGTGCTGGTTAGGTGCATTGGCCATGCTAAATTCTCTCTGTGTGCCCGAACAGGTGCCGGAGTGTGGCATCTAAGGGATTTCACAGGGACTTTATTGCAATGTTACTGTAAGCCTACTTGTGACACTAATAAATAAAGTTTAAATATGCACCAATAACTCTGTATTTAACAGACTAAGTATTTAACGGACATTGTGCTATGTTACATCTTCTAAAGCATTTTGTATCTAATGAAACATTCCATGTGCAATTACAGTTACTATATAGGTAACATAACAGCCATTTTGTGCAAAGTAAGAGTCTGCAAAAAATTAGTTTATCTGCTTTTGGATGTTGTTAGACAAGAGAGGAATGATAGCGAGGATATTGGCACGCCAGCCTGTTGCTCAGAGTTACTGTGCAAATTAGGCAGGTACATGTGACTCCTATCACGGGGTGATTCACAGTATCAGTCTCTGGGCTTTGGGATTCTTCCAACCCAGTTCCTGGTATAATAGTTATCAGATAGGCACACAATGGAAACTACACAAGTCCTTAAAACAGGTGGAGAGAGTTGGTACGGTGAGACAACGTATGTGTGTTACTTGGATCTATAAAAGAATGAAATTTAAATGCAGAGAAATTGTGCTGGAGGTTTATTAATCACTGGTTAGGCCTGAACTTTTTTTTAATTCATTCGTGGGACATGGGCATCGCTGGCTGGCCAGTATTTATTGCCCATCCCTAGTTGCCTGAGGGTAATTGAGAGTCAACCACATTGCTGTGGCTCTGGAGTCACATGTAGGCCAGACCAGGTAAGGGACGGCAGATTTCCTTCCCTAAAGGATATTAGTGAAGCCAGATGGGTTTTTCCGACAATCAACAATGGTTTCATGGTCATCAGTAGATTCTTAATTCCAGATATTTCTTATTGAATTCAAATTCCACCACCTGCCATGGCAGGATTCGAACCCAGGTCCCCAGAACATTAGCTGAATTAATAATCTAGTGATAATACCACTAGGCCATCGCCTCCCCATCATACTCTCAGTGGAGGATGGTGGACAAACCTGGGTGCCACACTTAATGAAAGAGGTAAAGGCCTTAGAAAGGGCACAGAGAAGATTTACCAGAAGTGAGAAAATTAAGTTCTGAAGAGAGGTTGGGAACGTTACGATGGTTCTTCCTGAAACAGAAGGCACCGAGTAGTGATTTTCAGGGTAGTGAAAGGTTTGGCGAGAGTCGACCGAGAAAAATGATCCCCTCTGGCAACTGGGTCAATGACTAAAGGTCACAGATATGAAATCATTAGTAAATAAGCTAGAGGAGAGAGATGAAGAGAAGGTTTTTCAGTCGGAAAGTTGTTGGGTTCTGGTTCACTCCATCTGAAAACACGGTGGAAGCTGATTCCAAACATCATTTTGTAAAGGAGTAAGACAACAACCAGAAGCTGAGGAACTTGCAAGGTTGTGTACAAAAAGCAAGGATGTGGGACTAAGCATGACTCTTACAAAGAGCCAACTCAGGCATCTGTGTCACCATTTTCTGCCATTCCTTGAATCTTGCCAGTGGCCAGGACTGAAAGGCTGACTGGTTTTATCTGGGTTTAGCCCAGCTTGCATTTAGACATTTGGACATCCCTAAATGCTGACTTTAGTCAATCTACCCCTGAGCATGCTGGGCATAGATAAATGGGAAGCCTTCCAATAGGAGAATTGGGTGAAATTTGCATCAGTCAGTTATAAGCTTGGGTTTCTCAGTTTTGCAACTCATAAATGGGGATGGGCTGATTGATCTGTCATGAACCCAGCTGACTGAAACAAAAAACTGAACACTTAATTCTGTATCAATTTATATAAATGTGGCTACCAAATTCATCCGATGGTTCCCCCCCACCCCCCCAACCCCGCCCACCCCGAGTAAATGTTTGCTTTAAAACCTTTGAGAAGAAGCCCATCTGTAAAATAATCAGAATATTTGTTTAACCTCCACAAAATGTTGTTTGGTTCTGCGTTGGAACATGGATGGAGACAGGGTGATCCATGGCAGGAGTGCTTGGTCAGGTAACAAAGAAGAATTTTGTGGTGTGGTAAAAGTAATACAAGCTGTTAATCATTATCCTGCTCGTAACACATTGCGACTGTGGAATCAAATAGATTTTCGAGACCTTCAACCAGCAGAAGGATAAAAATTCCATAGATTCACGTTTAAATACTCAGACCTCTCTTACTGGTCACTTCGTACTAAGGGAGACAGCCAAGCACTGCACCTATGTGGTACTCAATCACACAGACTAGCGAACAGCCTGTACTGAGATACACCATCTCTGTCCTTGGAAGTGACAAGGGCCTTTACAATTGTGTTCACTGCCCTGATCAGGGTTCCTGCTCCTGATCATTGAGCACGTTCTCCTGCTAGAAAGCTCATGTGTGTCGATATGTAGTCAGGGCAGGCTTCAAGCTGAGCTGTGGTGCCATCGGCTGGCTGACTGGTAAGATGGCGATCACTGTTTGAGTTTATACATGAACAATGGCTGGATTGAGATGCTGGCGAGTGGCCGGCGCTCTTGGACATGGATCCCACAAGGAAACTGTGCTTCCACGAGAAGAGAAAAGTAGGTAAAATATGACAGACCTTTAGTGAAACACAATAATGTGTTTGCACAAACTTTCTTTTGGGATAAAGTGTTGCTGTGTGCAAATTGATGCAACCTCTAAGTCCATGAAGTAGGTGTCCCTACACCACATGGATTGCAGCGGTTTAAGAAGACAGCTCACCACTACCTTCTCAGGGACAATTAGGTATGGGCAATAAATGCTGATCTAGCAAGCGACACCCCATCCCATTAATTATTTTTTAAAAATGTAATTGTTGTAGCTTTCAGGGTTAATACAGGGAAGGTTAAAAGTGCATCTCCTGGAGCAAATGAAAGGTATTTGTGTATGCAACAGATTCTCTGTAAACTTAAAGTGATTGCTTTTCCTTCTTGGAGTTAGTTATGCCATATGCACATCATACATGTGACTTTTTAATAGATAGGTATATGTTGACCTGTCATTACTTTGTTCATGTTGGGTTGAATGATAGGTGCACTTTTAGTAGAATAGCAGATATATTGCTGCAGACCATTGAATACTCAAAGTCTCATTCTTTCATGGTGTGGTATTGCCTCTTTAAGACTACAATGCTGAATTAGCTCAGCCTTGGGACATTCAGAGTTAAATTTTGTTTGGGTGAGAAATCTTTGCCAAGTGCAATGTGTTTGACAATTTTGGGCTGTAACTCAGAAGCACTCATTTACATTAATGATTTGAATGAGAATATAGGAGGCATGGTTAGTAAATTTGCAGATGATACCAAGATTGGTGGCATAGTGGACAGTGAAGAAAGTTATCTCCGATTGCAACGAGATCTTGATCAATTGGGCCAGTGGGCTGACGAATGGCAGATGGAGTTTAATTTAGACAAATGCGAGGTGATGCATTTTGGTAGATTGAACCAGGGCAGGACTTACTCAGTTAATGGTAGGGTGTTGGGGAGAGTTACAGAACAAAGAGATCTAGGGGTGCATGTTCATACCTTCTTGAAAGTGGAGTCACAGGTGGACAGAGTGGTGAAGAAGGCATTTGGCATGCTTGGTTTCATTGGTCAGAACATTGAATACAGGAGTTGGGACGTCTTGTTGAAGTTGTACAAGACATTGGCGAGGCCACACTTGGAATACTGTGTGCAGTTCTGGTCACCCTATTATAGAAAGGATATTATTAAACTAGAAAGAGTACAGAAAGGATTTACTAGGATGCTACCGGGACTTAATGGTTTGGGTTATAAGGAGAAGCTGGATAGACTGGGACTTTTTTCTCTGGCGCGTAGGAGTCTGAGGGGTGACCTTATAGAGGTCTATAAAATAATGAGGGGCACAGATCAGCTGATAGTCAATATATTTTCCCAACGATAGGGGAGTATAAAACTAGAGGGCATAGGTTTAAGGTGAGAGGGGAGAGATACAAAAGTGTCCAGAGGGGCAGTTTTTTCACACAGAGGGTGGTGAGTGTCTGGAACAAGCTGCCAGAGGTAATAGTAGAGGCGGGTACAATTTTGTCTTTTAAAAAGCATTTAGATAGTTACATGGGTAAGATGGGTATAGAGGGATATGGGCCAAATGCAAGCAATTGGGATTAGCTTAGGGGTTTAAAAAAAAGGGCGGCATGGACAAGTTGGGCCGAAGGGCCTGTTTCCATGCTGTAAACCTCTATGACTCTGTGACACTCAGCATTTTAAGATTGTTTGGATTCTGTAACAAGGTGTGAGATCAAGAATAAGATGCTTGTGTTCACTCCATACCAGTTTTATTGTGTCGGTAACAAGGCACCCACGATGTTACCAATAGATAGTTGTGGGATGTGCAATTGCAAAAGGACACTGGGTTGTGGATGTGGCCTGTTGGTGGGGGAAGGGATGCGCATCTCAAATCTGAGTATTTGAAATTAAGTTTCTGGGAATTTTGCCCAGAGTCAATGAAGCAAATGCTTTTTGATTGATTCTTGGAAAGTAAATAATTTATATTTTCTTTACTCATTGCAGCTAAATGATTAATTAGATTTTACAGCTTCGTAATTAAATCTTGTTGAACGATCTTTTCAAATTCTCAGTGCGAACAACAAAGGCAGATGCTGTTTTCATCTTCCCGTCTATCTCGTTCTGCTCAATTGGGAAAGCAACCTCTTAAATGCTATTACCGCCTGAGAAAAGACACGCTCTGAGTTGTTTCTGCAATAACGGGAGAGCGTCCAAACTATAAATACTCTGACAAGAACCAGTACAAAACACTTGCTTCACTGACTCGGCAAATTTCATTTCAAATCCTTATTCGATTCGCGCGGCCAGTATCTCCCCGACATCCTCTCCACATTCACGGGGCAGCATCCCCTTGCAATCGCATGGCCTTTGACTCACTCTGAATAACGTCATGGGAGCCATGCTGCTAATATGTTACAAAATGGGCATGCCAGCAGACACAACCACCTGACGCTTGACGTCGCTTGTTATTACAGAATCAAGACAATCTTAATTGCTGAATAATGTCCTTCTGTAGCTCCACCATCTCTTCCATTAACAGTGATAGTTCTGAGAGAAAATCAGTTCAGCCCTAGGCTTTTGAGAAAGCCTGAGGCCTCCGAATTAAATGTTAATGCAAAGATACAAGAAACTGTATTCTGTTTTATTGTGGGATATATCAGTTTTCCATTTTCTTTAAATTCCACTGGAAGCTTGTGCACTGGAAAAACACAGCTTATGATGTGTTAGAAACCTGTTTTTCCAAAGAAGTAAGAAGAAATTTGCATCTGAACAGCACCTATTCCAACCTTGGGGTGTTTCAATCCATTCCAAAATCAACAAAGTACTTGATGAAGTACAATCACCAATGTAATGTAGGAAATCTTGTAGCCAAACTGTGCACAGCAACATCACAAGCAACAATGTGATAACGACCAAGTGATCTGTTTGCCATGTTGGTTGAGGGATAAATATTGGACAAGACATAGTGGAGAACTCCGCTCCTCTTGTTCCAACTAGTGCCATTGAATCTTTCACATCCACCTGAAAAGACAGGGACAGGGCCTTAGTTTAGTTGATCGCCCCCCTTCCAGCCTGCCCCAATCGCTGTCCTCCCTCCATCCCAGACCGATCCAGTCTGCAGAGTGGCAGCGGGACCCCCCTGCCCCCACCAATCGCCCCTAGGCCCTGCCCACAATAGGCGCCACCCCCTTGGCACTGCCCAATGTTTGATGGGCAGTGCCAAGGTGCCCACTGGGCATGGGCACTTTGCCCCTTGGGCAATGTCAGGGGGCACAGGCTGGCACTGCCGCTGCCCGACCCCTGGGGGGCCCGATTGCCCCCCCCTTCATTCCGGCGGGGTCTCCTGCTAGTTCCCTGAATGTGGGGAGCTAGTCTGAACGCCGCCGCAATGAAGTACTCCTGGTGGGGTGGAGATTCAATCGGGACCTGAAAGGTCCCAATAATGAGCTAATAAATATATTTCAAATACATGCAAAAAAGATGTAAATGACTTACCTGCCTTCCCACCGGTTTCCAGCGTGGTCTGACCGGCGACTGTTCGCCGGCTGTGGGAGATGCATGTGTTCCCGGCACATGCACAAATCCCTGTTCAAGGCCAGAGACGCGCATCTCCCACTGCGACCTGACAGAAAAGTTGCAGGTCGCAATAGGAGAATCGCAGCCAATATTTCAATGATTTGAAACAACAGCTTCTAAGATGGCTGGATGTTTGAATGACTGTATCTCACAAATTCCAAAGTCATTACAATGGAGTCACCCCTTCTGGAAAAGGCCGAAACAGTCACTTTGCAAGAGTATGAAGTGACCATCTCCCAACTGTTTACAAAGCATCCAGATAATCATCTGGATACTCCATTGGGTGGGTCCAAGCACCAGATGTAATTACCTCAGACAATGTACTCTGGTTGAGAGAGGAATTCATCCAGCCATAATCTAGTCCTGTAAACCATGGACATGGAATCCACTGACAGTGACCATATTTTGGTAACTGGTCAGTTGACGAGCAAGGATCATGTGACAAGCCAACTAGCCCTCTTTAGTGTTGAAGAAATTGCCTTTGTCCAGGTCTTGAAACTGAAGTAGTAGAGACGCTGGTGGGGTCTTGCAGTCATCCAAGACATCAATCTCCAAGCTCTGCATTCTGTAAGTGTGTGTGTGTCTGTGTGTATGTCTATGTGTGTGTGTGTGTGTATGTGTCAGTGTGTGTGTGTGTTCGTGTGTGTTAGTGCAGGTGGGCATGAAATTCAGAATGTTTTTATTACTTTTATTTAGACCAGGTTATGTAGAATCAATATTGCACTTTTTTCTTTTTTTATAAAAACCTACAAGGAACCCTGTCTCTGTATCTTTTATATTCACAGCTCCTAAACAATAAAACAATTACTGAATTGGAAAGCATTTCCTTTTTTTAAAAGCCTGTTGGGATCAAATCAGGAGAGGGACAGGAGGAGAGCTGTTCTCGACCTCCTCACTTGGTCATAAGAGTGAGGGGTTAAATGTCTATGCCCCAAAGAGAGGCATCCCCACCTTCTCAAGGGCAATTATGGATGGGCAACAAATGCTGGCCTGGTCAGCATCGGCCATATCCCAATACAATATGTTTTTAATTGCAGGAATTCATCGAGGCTCTCCTGCAGCATCTCCCAAAGCCACCACCGCTACCATCTAGAAGGACACGAGCAGCAGGTACCTGGGAGCACCACCACAGGGAAGTTCCCCTCCAAGCCACTCACCATCCTGACTTGGAAAATAATGCCATTCCTTCACTGTCGCTGGATCCTGGAACTCCCTCCCTAACAGCAGTGTTGGTGTGCCTACACTTCAGGGGCTGCAGCGGTTCAAGGAGGTAGCTCACCACCACCTTACTAAGGACAATTAGGGATGGGCAAAAAAGACTGAATTTGGGTGTGTGGAGGTGGTGGGGGATTGCTTTGTTGAAGGAACTCCTGTGTTTCTACTCAGTTTTCTCCAATGTCACAGGTTTCATCCCGTGTGTATCTTTGAACAACTCCATTAATATCCATGGAATTCAGTGCCTCAGTCTAACCTCGGGCTATATGCACAGTTGAGCTTTTGGCTGTTGTTTCAATGTCGTCCAAAGGGTTGTGATGTTGTCAAACCTGGTGTGGGAGCTACACTGACGACTGCCAATCTTCTGAGATTTGTTGACATTGAGATCATAGTGGTTTTGCTCATTAGTCTAAGGGAGCCTGCTTCAGTTCAAAGTAACTTATACTTGTAAACCTCTCCCTTTACATCCTGTCCACTGGTCACAGGTGCTAACTAGACAGGAAGGGTTCAGTGACCTGGTTTCCATTCTCTTTAAGACATGCCAGTTGTTCCTGTGGCTCCTTTAAACAAGTTCTTACCATCCTATTTAAAGGACAATTCAGATGAGGCTGAGATTGAAATAGTATTAGGTCACATGGACAGCAGGACCTGTTCCAGTGGATTTACACATAAGCAAAGCAAAGGAAAACAACAGCTGTTTCTCTTCATGACCTGTGACTGACTCTCTCGGTGATGCTTTGGGAAGTATATGTGGCTATGTGTAGCTTGTGGAAACTTTTCAGTCTCACATTTACCTTTCTCAACACGATTCGTTGAGTATGCGTCTGACCTATAAAGCCTTTTTAACATTCATTTATAGGATGTGGGCATCACTGGCAAGGCCAGCATTTTTTGCCCATCCCTAATTGTCCTTAGTAAGGTGGTGGTGAGCTACCTCCTTGAACCGCTGCAGCCCCTGAAGTGTAGGTACACCAACACTGCTGTTAGGGAGGGAGTTCCAGGATCCAGCGACAGTGAAGGAATGACATTTTCCAAGTCAGGATGGTGAGTGGCTTGGAGGGAACTTCCCTGTGGTGGTGCTCCCAGGTACCTGCTGCTCGTGTCCTTCTAGATGGTAGCAGTGATGGCTTTGGAAGATGCTACAGGAGAGCCTCGATGAATTCCTGCAGTATATCTTGTAGATGGTACTTCCTAAGTGTAGCACTTGTCTGTGTTATATTTCTTCTGTTGTTCCACCTATTTACATACTTTGACCCATTTGTTCTCTGATTTCAGAACCAGCTCTAGCTGATTCCATCCTCCCACCTAGTTTTAGAATCGTCTACAGATTTGACTGCTTTACATTGAGTTAATGAATCCTGAATGGTAATTTGAAAAAATTAGAAGCAGTTGGATTACAGACACTGAGTACTGAAGAAACACACTCTGTAATTTCCACCCCCTCAACATAACTCCTCTAACAGGTCCAGATTGTTTCCTGTTCTCTGGTCTGTTTCTTTTCCATTCCAGTCAACCCTGAACCTCCATTGCTTTGAGTTTAATTAACTTCCGAGAAATAACTTCAGTGCAGAGGGATCTGGGTGTTCTCATGCATGAATCGCAGAAAAAACTAGAATGCAGGTACAGTAGGTAATAAGGAAGGCAAATGGAATTTTGGCATTTATAGCTAAAGGTATAGAGTATAAAAGTAGGGAAGTGTTGCTGCAACTGTACACGGCATTAGTGAGACCGCACCTGGAGTATTGTGTACAGTTTTGGTCCCCTTACTTGAGGACGTATGAAGTTGCATTGTAGTTGCAGAGGGAGGTTCACTAGATTGACTCCAAAAATTAGGGGTTTGCCTTATGAAGACAGATTGAGCAGTTTAGGCCTATACTCTCTAGAGTTTAGAAGAATGAGAGGCGATCTAATTGAGGTATATAAGATGCTAAAGGAGATTGACAGGATGTTGAACAAAAGCAGAAAATGCTGGAAAATCTCAGCAGGTCTGGCAGCATCTGTGGGGAGAGAATAGAGCCAACGTTTCGAGACTGGATGACCCTTCATCAGGTTGTTTCCTCTTGTGGGGCAATCTAGAATGAGAGGTCATAGTTTTAGGATAAGGGGTAGCAGATTTAAAACAGAGATGAGGAGAAATTACTTCTCTCAAAGGGTGGTGAACCTGGAATTCACTACCCCAGAGAGCGGTAGATTCCAGAACACTGAGGCCGCGATCTCACCTTTTCGTCCTGCCGGTCGATGGGTGGGGCGAGTCGGTAAGATCATGAGAAAGCTGAGAAATCAGGTTCACGCCTGATTTCTCACCTCTTGTAATCTTACCGGCACCGGATATCCGGCAAGACCAGCTTCACGCCCGAAAACAGCGATCAGGGTGGGAGGAGCTGCCGCTCTGCAACAGGCAATCAGCCGGTCCATGTGCGGGGCTGCAGGGTTTCAGCCGCAGAGCCCATAGTAGCTGTGAGGGGGGGGGGAAATCGGCCACGGAGGCCAGCAGTAGCTGGGGGAGGCAGTCACTCTCATGGAACACAGAGATTTGCACATGCACAGTGGCGCCCTCTGCTGCTATCTGCTGGCTTTCCGGTGAGCTAGGCCCCGCCCCCTCCTCCTGCTGGCAAGAAACAGGTTTGGCCTCATTTTGTTAACAGACTCAGGTAAGATTCGATTTTTATCTTGCCTAAAAAAAACAGAGTGATTCTCTTTTTCACGCTCGTTTGGCACTTTGAATTATCTTGGTAAATTTAAGAAGTAGATAGGCAGATTTTTAATTAGTAATGGGTTGTTGGGTTACAGAGAATGGGCAGGAAAGTGGAGTTGAGGCTGAGACAAGATCAGCCATGATCGTATTGAATGGTGGAGCAGGATCAAGGGGCTGAATTGCCTACTCCTGCTGCTATGTAATAGCTTCTTGTGTGGAGCTTTATCATAAAACTTTTCAGAAGTTGAGGTCTGTCATGCCAAAGGGCTTACACAGTCCGCTTGGGTTGTCACTTCCTCAAGGTGAATGAGAATGTTGGCCAGAATGAATCCGGTATAAATGATCTTCAAGTTTACTTCTGACAGATAATTCCATTACCTTACATTGAATAATGGGTTTGTAGGTGGCTGTGTCCATTTTGTTACTACTTTTGAATGTAGTCGCCTGAATAGCCTGTTCCCAATCTACTAGCACCTCCCCATGTCCACTGACAGTCTATTAATGATCGTCAGTGCATCATAAATCTCCACTCTTATTCTCTCAGAACCTTGGGATAAATGCCATCCGTCCCAAGGAATTTATTAATTTTTGAGCCAATTCAGCCTGTCCAGGATTTCCAGCTAATGTATTTGAGAATATTTGGGGTATCTTTGATTGGAGAGGGCATGCATATTGTTTATCCTCTCTTTCCCTGGAAACACTTGGAGGAAGTAATAATTCAAATATTTACTAAATACTGCTTATTGTCCATTTCAATCTCATTTGCAACTTTTATGACCTTCAACTTCTGCCTGACTGTCCTCAGGGTGCTGTGGTAATGAAATAATACTTCACTGTTATTCTTCACCTTGGCTGCTAAGCTTTTTCCTGGTGTCTCGTTGCCTGTCTGACCCTATCTTCCATGGGTTTCTGCATTTCCTTATTTAATGCCAGCGAGCACTTCTTGCAGGACATCTACAGAGCCGTTTTTCTATTTATCTGACTAATTTGTTTGCTAATCCAATTGAGTCCTGTTGACTTTGCCTGAATTTAATGAGCTGGATTTTCCCGCCGGCGGGTTTGAAGACAGAGGGACGGGGAAAATCCAGTGGCTGGTCTTCCCGCACCCACTTTGTCTGAAATTCTACTGGGAGGGTAGGAAGGGAGGTGCAGATAGCCAGGCTGTTCTTGGGCCTATTGAAACCCTGAAGTGGCCAATTAGTAGCCACTTAAGGGTTCATTGTGCTGGGTTCCTCCTGTGGTCTAGTGGTATAGGCTGCTGAACTGGTAAACCACAAACCTAGAGCAATGCTCTGGGGGTCCAGGTTTGAATCTCACCATGGTAGATAGTTAAATTTGAATTCTGAAATAAATCTCTTGTGGCCAAGTGGTATCAGCCACTGAACTGGTAAACCACAAACCTAGGGTAATGCTCTGGCGTCACTGGCTTGAATCCCACCATGGAAGATGGTTTCAGTAACGAAGGGGGTTCTTGTGAATAGAGGGAGAGCGTGCAGCCTGGACCATCTTTGAGTTCATTCTCAACACTGAAATCTCAGCGGGATACTCACTTAGCTGAATTTTACTGTGTTCCGCCCGCCAAGAGAATTGTAGCGAAGGGGACACAGACCACGCAAAGGTCCGTTGACCTCGGGTGGGATTTTCCAGCCTTGGGGTGAATGTGGCTGGAAAATCCCGCCTGAGGGATTGTGTTTATTAGCCTGTGTTTATTCGTGTTTATTGTGTTTATTAGCCTGTGTTTATTAGTGTTTATTGTGTTTATTAGCCTGTGTTTATTAGTGTTTATTAGTCTGGTTCTATGGTGCCAAATATTCTAATCAGTACTGAAATAAATTTTCTGATTGTTAGTTGCAAAATCATTAATAGAATGTCATAAAGCATTCTAAATGAATAGTGCCAATACAGCAAGAGGGTAGTTAGTCATTCACCAATCAGCTTGCAACTCTTGGTTTTGATAAATCCCATTTTTAATTCATTTACTGAATGTGGGTGTCGCTGGCTAGGCCAGCATTTATTATCCATCCCAGGTGTACCGGAATATCTACATTTCAGTGATTATTTCTTCGAGGGTTTGTTTCCGGATTTTCTAAATTCACAGCTAGTTTCTAAATCCTTTTCCGCAGTCTCTAACCCACCTGTGACTGTTTGTGTTCTGCTTACTCACAGGTAAAGACTCACCTGCAGGCCCAGTCAGCAGCTGTCATTGCTGTGGGACACCAGCATAACCACCAGGTAACAAGCTACTTGGGAAGAAAGGCTTATATTTATATGGCAATGCCAATCAAACCTGTTTACATACTGTGAATGTGTAGCAGTCACCATCGTGTAAACAAACATTGCAGCAACTGCGACACACTATGAAACCTCAAAAGCAGCAATGAGATGAATGACCAGTCGTTCTTTTTATGGTCTTGTTGGGGAGGGTGGGTAGAAGGTCAGAACAGTGGGTGAACTAAATACTATACTTCATATTGTCCTCTAAACATCTGGGACAGGCTCTCTCGATCCTCATTACACTTTATGTAATGCACAGTACCAAATGTCAGCCTAGATCACAATTTTCGTTTCTGAGAATGGGGCTTAAACCCCTGGAATGCATTTTGATTCAAATGCTTTGACCCAGAGTTGCGACTGACTGGGCGAAAGTGAAAACAACAGTTAGATTTGATTTGATATGATTTGATTTATTATTGTCACATGTATTAACAAACAGTAAAAAGTATGGTTTCTTGCATGCTATACAGACAGAGCATACCGTTCATAGAGAAGGAAAGGAGAGAGTGCAGAATGTAGTGTTACAGTCATAGCTAGGGTGTAGAGAAAGATCAACTTAGCGCGAGGTAGGTCCATTCAAAAGTCTGATGGCAGCAGGGAAGAAGCTGTTTTTGAGTTGGTTGGTACGTGACCTCAGACCTTTGTCTCTTTTTCTCGACGATGCCTGTGTTAAAAATCAGAGCAGGAAGAGAGAGGGTTGGATCTACACAGAGGAAGAGTGATGGATCGAGATGGATCCCGTGGGTCGGATGTTTGATCTTTTTCAGATTTTATCAGTAGCCTGTAGATCACTGATGCGCGATATAACACACGAGAGGCTGGATGTACTCGGGAAATAAAGGCTTTTATTGCCAACAATAACAGAGCTACCATATACAGTATACGATCCCAGACTAAAGGGTCACCAGGCAGAGCAGTGACCTTTATACCTCTCCCAGGAGGCGGAGCCGACTGGGGTGTACCATAAGGACTATATTAACAGGTAGAACAGCCCAACCCTAACCCCAACAGTAACATATCTACAGACTCATAGTACTGGCCAGACCATGGCTCAGCACTACCTGGTGGGAACCAACAATGGTTCACCACAATCACTTTTATTCCATCTGATCCAATAACCAAGTCATCTCAGAACATGGCCAATCGCTGGTCCAGTAAAAGGACTTCTCTCTCTTCATTTTTTTTCCTCTTTATTCTTTCCTGGATCACAAGGCCAGCATTTGTTGCCTAGCCCTAATTACACTTGAACTGAGTGGCTTCTTAGGCCATTTCAGAGGGCAGTTAAGAGTTCCTTCCTTAAAGGGCATTACTGAACCAGATGAGCTTTTTTTTACAACAGTCAAGGTCACCATTAAATTTATTAATGGAATTCAAATTGATGGGATTTGAACCCATTTACCCTGGATCTCTGGATTACTAGTCCAATGACAATTCCACTATACCACCGTCTCCTTTGTATGTTACCCCATTCAATATAATAGGGTAGAGGGTTATCGGCACTGGTTCTCCAATTCCACAGGTCAATCTGGGAATTTAATTGTTCCTTCCTCCCCTTTCCTTGATCTTTATCCATACAAACCCTACAGTGCAGAAGGAGGCCATTTGGCCCATCGAGTCTGCACCGACCACAATCCCACCCAGACCATATGCCCATAGTCCTTATTTACCCTACGAACCCCCGACACTAAGGGGCAATTTAACTTGGCCAAT